>NC_069073.1:77368098-77668314 GCF_025698485.1 Gossypium arboreum | reverse complement strand
CACGCCCGTGTGAACAGGCCGTGTGCCTCACACGGCTACTAGACACGCCCGTGTCACAAGCCGTGTGAAAACAAGGCATATATACTGATTTGTATGACATGGCTGGAGACACACCCGTTTGCCGTGGCCGTGGGAGAACTAGGGAGGTTACTACTTGGATCACACGGCCGACCACACTTCCATTTGCCAGCCCGTGTGCCACCTACGGCAAATAGACATGCCCGTGTGTCTAGGTTGTGCGAAACTTGTAGGGTATACTGCCTTAATTTGAAAGGGTACCTCAAGGGACACAGCCGTGTAACATGTCCGTGTGTCGCACATAGCTAAGACACACGCCCGTGTCTCTGTCCGTGTGAGCAAAAAATAGGTCATTTGAAAAGCCAATTTGCCACCTTTTTCTCATACTCATCTAGCTATCAAAATGGTATCATCATAACACATATACAGGCAACCAAAAAAATGCCATTTCATACACATATCATGTCATCTATTCACAACCATTTCAACCACTCAATTCCATATTCAAACATACCGAATCATTATGCCAAAATCATCACAACTTACCTAATTTTTCAAATGCATTAACTCCTCAACTTATCCTCTATTTCAAGTCACATAACTCACCATATCATCATCTCAAATCAAACTACAATATGCCAACTTTCAAGCATTAGTACAACAATTAATAACCAACCAAAAGAACAACCATTTAGCTATATCAACAACTATGGTAAAAATACCAAAATAAGCCAACATATAAGGCATTATATACATCACATACATATCACTTATCAAACATAATTCTAGCCAACCTCAATGGCTATACACATCACCATTTACAAGCCAAATCTCATGGCTAATATCATGAGTCAAAACATACCAAAAATGACACTAGCCTATACATGCCATATACCATATATACAAAGCTTCAAAAGTACCAACGAGGCGATCGATGGCGTGATGACATTTCCCGACGATCCTCAAGTCTGAGTTAGCTTTGATACTCTATAAAACAAAAAAAAATAGCACACAATAAGCTTCATAGCTTAGTAAATTCATACTAAATAAACTCAACAGTTCATAATATTCAAATCATCAATTAATAATCACTTAATAAGTCTCATATCATTACTCAATTCGAACCCATGACCATTTATCATATATATACAAATCCGTCAAGCTTCATACACTTAGTATCAACTACCACATAGGTATTTTACGTACCTGTACTCTCCTGTATTTATTTATTACATTTTCACCTCTTTGCTCAATATGTTAATCCATCCGAAAATCTTTCAATACTCAAGGAACTTGCACACTTAGTGCCAAAATGATTAGCCGAAGCTATAATGATATCAAACACTTAGTGCCATCACATTAAATAGAAGTTATCTTAGTATCATACACTTAGTGCCACATATAGTCGAAGCTATTCTAATTCACACACTAAGTGCTATTTATAGCCAAAGCTATCTCGAAACGCACACTAAGTGCCAAAATAGTCGATTTGTCGTCAAACATTACTGTAGTCTCGTATATACAATTCATGCAATATCAAAGCATTAAAATATATAATTGTAACAATGTCTATCACGTACGAACTTAACTCGTACTCGAAATTGACGAATCGGATCGATTACTCAATAATCTTCGATTTTCCCCGATCAAAATCCGTTTTCTTTCGTTCTTGATCTATATATATTCAAAGTTAACCCTTTTATTCATCAACACATTCAATTTAATCCACAAACACATATTTGGGCATTTTTGCACTTTGACCCTAAACTTTCACATTTTAACAATTTATACCCTATTTCATAAAAACACAAATTACTCAAAATTCAATAAGAGCCATGCTTGGTCGAATTCTCTATAGGTCCCTAGTAGCCGATAACTTTCATTTATTTCACAATTTAACCCCTCAATTTACACTTTTCTCAATTTAATACTTAATATGCTTTTTTACTAAAAATCACTTCACAAAACATGTATATCAAGCACCAAGCTTTCATAATTCATTATCAAACATAAAAAAACACATGAATTCATCAATGGAAGCTTCCAAAATCATCAAAAAATTCAAAAATTTGAGCATGGGCTAGCTAGAACACGAAGCAATTTTTTAGCCTTACAAGCTCTCTCTATGAGCACAACAAATTCTTTTAGTTTAAGGACACCCACCAACAATCAGATGTCTTTGTTTAACCCATTTTCAAATGTTTTACACATGATGGCCTCAGTCGATACACATTTTCAAGCGTATTTGCTCAGTCTCACAAACTCACACTCATATTTCGTTACCATCATTTGGCCCTATTTTAACTCGAAGAATTCCTTTCTTTTCTGATCAATAAACTTCTGGCTAATGTACTTCTTATGGAACTCTTCTTCGAAAAATTCCCAATTAATTCTCTCCCTTGGTACCACCAACACAAGGGTGTCCCACCATTGATAATTTGAATCCCTCAGAAGGGACACAACACATTTCACACATTCTTCAGGTGAGATTGATAACTCATCAAATACCTTGATGGTATTCTCGAGCCAAAATTCTGCCCTCTCGGGATCATCATCTATACTAGATCAGGACTCTTTCGCTCCTTGTTTTTGAATCTTATCAACTGAAGGTGTATTTAGGCTCATAAAATCCATACCTCAGGGTGCTACGGGAATAAGTTGAGGAATAGGTTGGGGTGGAAGGGGTTGAGCGCTCGGGTTCTTTCGAACGATCTCCATATACCAGGAATTCATCATATAGAATAAGGCTTCCCTAGCCTTTTCTCCTCCTCCCTAACTCACGGTCACGGGTCTACTCTCAACTAGCGCTACCTCTTGAGCAGGAGCTGATGCATTACTTTCTACATCGTCAGCTTCAGCTCGATTGGGATCCATTACTATATGAAAACACAATGAAAAAGGTTAGAAGTCGTCACACTATCATAATTCATTTATGGCATGTATAACTAGACTCATGCACACACTACGTTAGTCTGAGAATTGACTAAATCGTAGCTCTAATACCACTAAATTTAGCACCCCTGACTCGTATTTATCATTGAAACAGGGTCTGAGCCGTTACCAAACTCGAACATAAACCTTCATACAAAACCAGGCCATAAAATTTCACCCAATTCAAATCTATTCCTATACAAGCATATTGTCCCTTATACGGGCCCACGAGGCCTAAAATGTACATTGGGTGCGGTTCAGGGCTAAACTGAAAATCTTCGGGACTTTTTCGACACTTAGAAATCTTTCTTGTTTTGGAGGGTCACACGCCCGTGCAGATAGGCCATGTGATCACACACGCCCGTGTGGCTTGGAACACGCCCGTGTCCTCAGCCTGTGTAACTCTCTGTTTATGACATCATCAACTAAATAGGGTCACATGGCCAAGTCAAACGCCCTTGGGCTTAGGCTGTGTGGCAAATTAAATTCTAAAAATCGGGTGCAGACTTCACACGTCCAGGGCACACGCCCATGTCTTGAGTCCTTTACACGGATGAGACACATGGCCATGTCCCTAACCGTGTGTTTACTACTAGGCATTCTGTTTTACATAATTATGGTGGAGGAGACACAAGGCCGGATCACACGCCCATGGGGCAGACCGTGTTTCACACACGGCCTAGACACATGCCCGTGTGTCTACCCGTATGGACAACTATAAGGCTATTTTCCAAGCCCTTTGCCACCCTCAGAAACTCACAAACTTAAACATATTTCATGGCACACAACAAGCCACATTTTGACAATCAATCAGTCCTAATCAAGACTAATTCATGCCCATGTAATGTCACCATTTCACATACTCAAATTAACAAGCTTACTTAAGGTTTCCACACCAATTTCATATCCAATCAATATTATTAATCTACTCTCAATTCACACATTTAAACCATGATCATAGCCATACCAATTTATCATCATTCATTCCTCATATGCCATATAGCACCATCCATCATCTTCAAGACTTTGACACATGCATACATAAATAATTAGGTTTACAACCCAAAAATCAATATGAACCATATCTCACACACTTGGCCAAATTAATATGACATATAAACAAAAAGCCCAAGTTCCCTATGCATGCCATACTAAAAATACTTGAATTCACTATACCCAAAAGATTAGTTTGATAGTGTGAATCGAGCTCCGACATCCTTCGATCCTCGAACTAGCTTGGTGATACTATAAGAAAATAGAAACGAAAGGGGAGTAAACATAAAGCTTAGTAAGTTTGCATGTAAATAATTAACATCATTAATCATGCATTATTATGCACATAACATAATATGATTTGTAACAATGTCATCAAGTGTCATAGATACATCTTAAATCATGTCATTTATATAGTGTACAAATAAACTGATAATCATGATTTATTCATTCACTTCTTACCAAGGTCTCATTGATTCATAATCTCGATTACCCTTCCAACTTGATCATACCTTGTCATTTCTTTGACATAATCTTTGAATTACCCGTTGAACCACTTGGAATACTGAAGGATACCCGGGGAAAATCTCATGCACATAGTAAGATGCCAATGCCATATCCCAGATATGGTCTTACATGGAATCACATCTCGATGCCAATGCCATGTCCCAAACATGGTCTTACATGATGTCTCATATCGATGCCATGTCCCAAACATGGTTTTAAACGAAATCACATATAGATGTCAATGCCATATCCTAGATATGGTCTTACATGGGATCACATATTGATGCCAATGCCATGTCTTAGACATGGTCTTACATGGTATCACACATAACCCTAATGTCATGACATTTGTATCCTAACTATTCCTAAGGTCCAACCAAGGTTTCGAAGACCAAACCTTTGTCGAATCGTTGTCGAGTCATCAATAACGAAATTCATAAAGACAATATACATTTCATGCAATACCAAAGAAATAGATACATAATAACATAATATTGAATTATTTACACACAAACTTACCTCAGTACCAAAATATGGCTAACTATTCGATTTAGTCCACATGTAATAGCTCGATTTTGGGCCTGGTCAAAATAGTGGTTTCAGAACCACTAACCCAAGGTCAGAGAAATTATTTTTAATATTATTTTATGTGTGATATTATGTTTATTTGAGTGCATGAAAATTTTGGTGAAATAATTTTAACGATTGCATGCTCAATTGCGAAAAAAGACTAAATCGCATAAGGGACAAAAGTTTTATTTCATTAGTTAAACGTGTCAAATAGCTAGAGAACCAAAATTAAGGGTCTTTAAAGAGAAAATAGGCTTTTGTTAATGGCATGGCCGGCCATAGGGACAAGAAAATCAAGAAGGTCAAAATTAGGTGAAATTTGGTGACCAATTTGACTAGAATAAAAAAATAAAGAAAAGCTATCATCTTTTTTCTCTTTTTCTCTTTTCCACCAAAATTTTCAGTAAGAAAGGGGTCTTGAAAGCTTGAAATTTTCAGCCACTAAGTTCTCTCATAAGTAAGTGATTTTGATGACTTTTCTTGATAATTTTTCTACTTTTGGGACCCTTGTAGCATAAGGTAACTAAAGAGCAAACTATTTTGCAAAATGGTTGAGAGTCTAGGGTTTTGCTATGAGAGTATTCATGTTGATTTCTGAATTTTTGTGGAATAAAATGAGTCTTGGTTGTTAAATAAACAACTTTTGTGAAGTAGTTTTCATGGAAACCCTAACTAAGGACCATTTTGCATAAGTTATAAATTTTGAGGTAAACGTGTGAAATAATGGGAATCGTGGACTGCTTCTAGTATAAAAAGGATTCAGCTAGGCTTGGGTAGTGAGAAAATTTGATAAAAATTGATTTACGAGCCTAGAGGTAACATAGTAATTTTGAGAAAGTCTATGGTCAAAATAGTCATTTTGCAAAAATATGAATTATGAAATGCATTGACTAATATGATGATTAAATTAGTGAATTTTTATCATTTTAGATCAAGAATACAAAATCCAAACCTAGACCGGAGAAAGGCCAAGCAAATAGACTAAATCCAACTAGTGGCCCACTTTTTGTATACCGAGGTAAGTTGTACATAAGTAAGGTAACTTTATCGTTATTATGTGTTGAATGATTTATTTTGCCTAAAATGGTTGAATATGATTATGAATAATGTATGATGAAATCAATGCGGTAAATTCCCGGTTGAACCTAGGAATAGATTGGATATCCATGCCATGCCAGTTGGGTGATATGTGTGCCAGTGTAAGACCATGTCTGGGACATGGCATCGACCACGATATGAGAGCCAGTGTAAAACCATGTTTGGAACATGGCATCAGCGATGTTATGAAAGCTAGTGTAAGACCATGTCTGGGACATGGCATCAGCATTGATATGTGCACTAGTGTAAGACCATGTATGAAACATGGCATCGGGCATATTATGAAAGCCAATGTAAGACAATTTCTAGGACATGGCGTCGGCATTGAGATGAGATCTAGTGTAAGACCATGTTTGGGACATGGCATCGACCTCGACATGTGAGCCAGTGTAATACCATGTTTGGAACATGGTATCGGTAATTCACCATCTTGTGTAAAGCTTCTTAGATATCTTTTAGTATTCCAAATGGTTTCACGGGTTATTTTAAAAGTTTATGACAATGATATGGAATGATGTAATCACGTTGTGAGTGGTATATGTTTGAAAGTCATGAGGTAGTAGTCTAGTTATGTTGCCCTGATGGTAAGAATGACATGAGTAAGTTCTAGCTAAGATAATGTGTAACACCCCAAACCTGGCCCAGACGTTATGGTCGAATCTGACGTGCCACGTTGGAGTTGAAAACCCACGTCCATTTTAGTGTTTTAAAAACCATATATTTTGTTGAGTTAACAAAGTGTATGGAAGCTGGGCACCAGGGAGGTATCCGAGATAGAGGAGGTGAGCCATGAAGGCTGCTTAAGTACCAAGCTCTTTGGTTGGATCCAATCCTAGACATACCCACAACCATAGCCACACTTTGTTATATCGAGTTTAAATTTGTTTAAGTGGACGTCTTTGATAAATCGATTAATCGTGGTGTTGAGATATTTTGAAAACAAGTATCGCTTTGAAAACACGTCCTAAGTCTAGTCCATTTGAACAATTATCAACTAGGTTTGAAGTTATTAAAAATAAAATAATCCCGAGAAGAAATAAAAGAAAAGTTAAAAATGGCCTTATTACAACCCAAAAATAAAATAATAATTAAAGGGAATTAAATGAAAACCAACGCTTATTTAAAGGTCCAAAAGCAATCACCGTGGCCACTCTGAATCCCCTCCGGCCCAAGTCCCCACATCAAGGCTCACCTACAAGGTTAAGGAAAGGGGGTGAGTTTGGAAACTCAGTGTGCAACAAGCCCCTTTCAGAGCCCAAAACAATAACAGCCTGTTAGGCCTAAGCCCAAATCCAATCTCAAACATGTACTGGGCCATAGCCCTTTTCATATTTCATATTTCATAACACTGGGCCGAAGCCTTTTCATATTTCATATTACTAGGCCAAAGCCTTTACTGTAAATGGTATGGCCCATAGGCCCATTTCAATATCACATATAATGTCAATGAAAGAATGTAAGCCCATTTGGGGAGATTATTCAACCCACCATCCGCTACTCTCCACCCGTACCAACCAACACACCATGTAGGGATTAACTCGACCCACCCCGCCATAACTCTCCACTGACAGCATAGCTGCTTTATCATATAACTGGAGGCCTAGACTCTTTTAGTAACTGGGGCAAAAGCCCTTTTTATAACTGGGGCATAAGCCCTTTATCGTAACTGGGGCATAAGCCCTTCATCATAACTGGGGCATAAGCTCTTTATCATAACTGGGGCATAAGCCCTTTAATAACTAGGGCATAAGCCCTTTAATAACTGGGGCATATGCCCTTTAATAACTGGGGCATAAGCCCTTTTGCACTTCCTCCATCCATATAAAAACCCAACCCAATGCATTTATGAACATCTCATGTGCATATCATACATATCATGTTTTTCAAAATCCCATACATTAAGTTCATATATAAACCCTAGGGGTATAATGGTCATTTTTACCTAGGGGCAAAACGGTCATTTTCATGTTATAAGGGTAATCTTGTAATTTTACCAAAAATTAAGGTTTTCATGTTCATTAACGGTTACTAACAATTCATGAGTGTAAACAGTGATTCTGGCCCATTTTTAGCGAAATCGAGTTATTGGGCCTAAAACCCCTAATGGGCCCTACTTAGCCGATTTTGTCATCTAGGCCCATTTAGCCTATATCCATAACAGTATTAACAGTTCTAACATGCAATTTTAATAGATTTCCGTTTTCTACCAATTTTTCCCAAATGGGCCGGAAAGCCTATTGGGCCCTAGTTCAGCCCCTCGAGGCCCAACTTACCGTGAACGCCAAAAACACGTTCTTATCGTTTCCAATGTTCCTAATCATCAACTCAATGAATCTAACTAACTAATGAGTGTTCGCTTGCTCTCGAGTCCTCGAAATGCTAGAATTTCGGCATTTCAGCTTTTTGATATTTATCGCTTTAAGCTTATGAAAAGGGTTCGTTACACACCTGATTTGCGATATTCCTTGACGAGATCTCCTATGCGATTTCTCCTATAATCAACCACTTATAGATTAGACCATGTTAATATTAAACCAAATCGAAAACTACCTATTATCATCACTTACACATTCGCCACCATCCACAATGGCCCTTGGGTTCATACCTTTGCGAAGTTGATGACTAGATTTAGTCACTCCGATGATCCAAGCTTTTCACACACTCCTCGATCGGTAGCCTTTAATCCTCACTAGCACCAACAAACCAAATAACACCAAAACCCTTTTAGCCTTAGTCGACGAGAGGGTTTTCACTTTTCTTAAACCACAAGATACAAATGGAAAGAAGGTTCGAATACTTACCAAGAGATCTACTTATTGAAGAATGTTCCAAATACCTTCCTACCCCATATCCGTTGTGAATCCAACTTAAACGTCGTGAAAATAGATCTAAATATTAATTCCGAATTACTAAAATATGAAGCTTTGGCTTTTCAAAGAAATATTAATCTAAGCTATTACGAGGTTAGTACACACATTCTACGGTTGAAGTTGAAACGTTTCCAAAATCAATCGCCACGATAACCACCACCGTCACTCAAACTTAACTAATCCAATATCAATATATGTAAATCCAAAGCACATCGGTCATACGGAACATAAGGGCATATTCGTCATTTTACCATACGAGGTATTATTACGGTCACTTTACCCTACAGGGCTTTACGGTCACTTTACCTATAGGGCTTTACGGTCTTTTTACCTAATAGGGTATTTTAGTCATTTCATCCTACAAGGGTGTTTTGGTAAATCTACAAACCAAGGGTATTTCAAGAATTTTGTAAACCAATGGTATTTCTATAATTTTTAGAAAGTCAAGGGTATTTTTGTAACTTTGTAAATCAGGGGTATTTTGGTAATTTTACAAATTGAGGGTATTTCGGTAATTTCACAAACCAGTGGTATTTTGGTAATTTTACAAACTAGGGGTATTTTGGTAATTTTACAAATTGAGGGTTTTTCTGTAATTTTACAAACCAAGGGTATTTTAGCAATTTTACAGACTAGGGTATTTTAGTAATTTTGTAAATCGAGGGTAAAACAAAGAATTACAGTAAATCAAGGGTAAAACAAGAATTCTATAAATCAAGGGTAAAACAGTACTTCTATAAATCGAGGGTAAAAGCGGTAATTATGTAAATCGGGTACTTTGGTAATTTTACAAGTCGAGGGTATTTCAATAATTGGTAAACTAAAGTATTCTAAACATGGAAAACAATACTAATGGTTCTAAAGCCCATTCTCATTAAATGGGCTCACACACTCGTGTGGCCCTTTTAGCCCAAATCTAGCCACAAATATTAGATTCACCTAGCCTAGCCCAATATTTACTACACAATCAAACAACTTATCCAATTGGGCTCAGAGGCCCATTAGGCCCACATGACCCCTTTCACCCATCATGCCCAAAGTAGCCATCCTACAGCTAGAGTAGTAAGAAATACACACGATAGGAGACCTGAGTTAATCCACACTCGAGCACTCTTAGCCGACGCCCAACCCAAACTAGCACGCCATACAAATGAAAGGGATCGCCAAGAAAGGTACATTTACTCTCCTCATGGTTCCTCTATTTAAAGCCAGCTTCACAACCACTCTTATATTAGCTTCTGATGTGGGATCCTCCAACATTAGTGTAACACCCGCACTGAGTCCGTTACTGGAATCGAACACAAAGTGTGCAGACTTAACTATTTTCACAATCCATTTAGAAATTTCGGACAAGTCGTGGTTCTTTGCATCTTGTCGCCTTAAAAATCATATCTTGAGTTTCAGAGCTCGAATATTTGTTTCGTAATTTTTCCCTGAAACTAGACTCATATTTCCATCTACAGATTTTTTCTAGAATTTTTGGTCAAGCCAATTGGTACAGTTTATTAGTTAAAGTCTCCCCTGTTGCAGGGATCGACTACACTGACCTTCGTGCATTACGAAATGGATATCTCCCTGTACAGGGCTTCAATACTGATTCCGTTTGTTTCTATAGAAACTAGACTCAGAGAGGAATCTATACATATATGGCATGACTCCTAATTATCTCTGGTTAATTTACAATAAATTTCTAAATTCGGAACAGGGGATCCAGAAACCGTTCTGGCCCTATTTCACAAGAACTTTAATATCTCTTAACATATAACTCCTATGACCGTTTCGTTTCTTCCATATGAAAGTAGACTCATCAAGGTTCATTTACATAATTTATTCACTATTTAATACCATTCCTAATATTGTTAGTGATTTTTCACATCCACATCACTGCTGCAGTCAGCATCTGCCTTTAAGGTAGGCTTTACCTATTTCATGATTTCCATGATTCAATTGGCCCTTTTTGCATACATAGCACAAAGTGTGATCATGATTAACCATTCCAATGGCTAATCGTTTCAAAACAATTCCACACCCCATAATGATCAACATACAAATTGTAACGCCCCCACACCCGAGACCGTCGCCGGAGTCAAGTATGAGGTGTTACTAAGCTTAGTTTAACATTTTTAGAACTTTGAATTATTTGTTTCTACATTCACAGCTTTTAAGCTACTTGCGTCACAGTCACAATAAAAATCATATCTCGAGTAACAAAATTCATAATTAAGATCCGTAAATTTTCCCTGAATCTAGACTCATAAAACTATCTACTAGTTTTTTTATAGAATTTTTGGTTGGGCCAATTAGTACAGTTTATTAGTTAAAGTTACCCCTGTTTCAAGACTCGACTGGTCTGACCTCTGTTTACTACGAACCACATTTCTCTCTGTAAAAAATTCATATGACTATGAGGTTTGTTTATACTAAAACTAGACTCAATAAGGATTCTGAGGATATAAAATACACCACCTAATTATATCTTTAAAATTTATGGTGAATTTCTAAAGTAGGAACAGGGGATTCAGAAACTGCTATGACTCTGTTTCACTAAAATTAAAATATCTTCTAACATATACTTCCTTTACTTGTTTCATTTGTTTCATGTGAAACTAGACATAATAAGCTTCAATTTTATATGTATTTCACCACCAAATTCAATTTCTATGATTTTTAGTAAATTTTCAAACTCGCGTTAGTATTGCTGCGGTATTCTGTTTATGGTAAATTTCATCTTTTTATGAGTTTTATGCACTAAGTATCTTAATAGTTTTCCTTAACATCAAACATAATCTAAACTAACCATTTTCATAATTTATCATTATCAAGCATTTCCTCAACCATTTCAAAACCATACCATCAGATCATTTACACAAAATGGGTATATTGCTATACATGCCATACTTAAATTTACAAGCCATTTACCAAAAATCTTACGGATAGTGTGGTGAGCCTTGACCTATCCCGACTCGAGCTGGCTTGTCCAAAACTACAATGAGTAAGAAGGAGGAGTAAGCATAAATGCTTAGTAAGTTCATATGCAAATAATAAGTAACATAACAAGCAGTTATACCAGTCAACATTAGCATACATCACTAAAACACATATCACATTTTAATCATTCTTCATCATCTTATTACCTTATCGTGGTTGTATCAATACTCAACCCGAGGGTTAAATACATACCTGTCCAAAATATCCATTTCATATCACTTACCAATACGTCTCTTTACATCTCAAATTTTCCTCCATTTGAGTAGAACTTTACCGTTGAACACATCGAATATAATTCGGATACATGGATAACTTGCACATAAGTGCCACATATTCAATCAAGCAATCATGTAACCGCCCATAAGCGAACTCGAACTCAACTCAACGAGCTCAGGCGTTCGCATCCATAAGTGAACTCGGACTCAACTCAACGAGTTCGGATGCCTAGTTACATCTCACGAACTCGGACTCAACTCAACGAGTTCGGACATTCGCATCCATAAGTGAACTCGGACTCAACTCAACGAGTTCGGATGCTCAACCATCCTAGTGACATGTCACTTGTATCCTAATCTATTCCTAAGGTTCAAACGGATTTTCCTCAAACACTTATCCTTGCCGTCTTCCGTAGAATGCGAAATCAATACTCGGTAACAATTATATTTAACAAGTAGTTCACATAATTTACATATTATTTGAAATTAACCACAAAGCATACATTTCATAATAAAATTCAGCATAACACATAATTAATATCAATAACTTAAAAATAACAATTATGCTACATTATTTACACATGAACTTACCTTGGTACCAAAATACAAAGATTTTGCAATTTAGTCCACAATCTTTTCTTTTCCTCGATTGAGGTCGATTCCACGTCTTTCTTGATTATGGAGCTTGGAAGCTTGAAACAAACCCTAGCTATGGAGAACCCTTGAAATTTCGGCCTAATGAAGAAGATGGACAAAATTGGCTTTTAATTTTGTTTTAATTCATTTTAATAACTAAATGACCAAAATACCCTTACTACTAAACTTTCCAAAATTCCTTCCATGTCCTAATTTTGTCCATGAACTTAAAATTGGTAAAATTTCTATTTAAGACCTCCTCATTAATATTCCAAAACAATTTCATACTAAAACTTCTAGAATGCAAGTTTTGCAACTTATACGATTTAGTCCCTACTTTCAATTTAAGCACTTTAGGCATAGAATTTCATCACGAAATTTTCACACAATCATGCAATCATATCATAAACATCAAAATCATTGTAAAATAATTATTTCTATCTCGGATTTGTGGTCACGAAACCACTATTCCGATTAAGCCCTAATTTAGGATATTACAACTCTCCCCCTTTTAAAGATTTTCGTCCTCGAAAATCTTACTGGAAATAACAGTGTGGGTATTGGTTTCTCATAGTTTCTTCAGTTTCCCATGTAGTCTCTTCTACCCCATGCTTTTGCCACAACACTTTCACAAGTGCAACACTTTTATTTCTTAGTTGTTTGACTTCTCGAGCTAAAATCTTAATCGGTTCTTCTTCAAAAGTCATATCAGTCGCGATTCAATTTCGTCGGTGAAATTATATGTGAAGGATCTGAACGACATCGACGTAACATAGATACGTGAAACACATCATGAATCTTTTCTAATTGGTGGTAAAGCTAGCCGATATGCTACCGGTCTAACTTTTTCAATTATTTCATACGATCCAATAAAACGCGGACTTAACTTGCCCTTTCGTCCAAATCTAAGGACTTTCTTCCATGGAGACACTTTCAAAATACCTTATCACCAACTTGAAACTCAATGTCCTTTCGCTTTAGGTGCGCATAAGATTTACGTCTATCTCAAGCGACTTTCAAACAATCTCGAATTATCTTCACTTTTCTTGAGTTTCTTTTATTAAATCAACTCCATAAATCTGATTTTCCTTGAGTTCAGTCCAATACAAAGCGTTCGACACTTGCGACCATACAATGCTTCATAAGGTGCCATTTTCAAGCTCGTCGATAGCTATTGTTGTAAGCAAATTCTACCAACGGCAAATATCTTTCCCAACTTCCTTGAAATTCCAATACACAACATCCGAGCATGTCTTCAAGAATCAATTACTCTCTCGATTGTCCATCGGTTTGTGGATGAAAAGCGAAGATGAAATTTAACCGTACCTAACGCGTCTTGCAACTTTTGCCAAAACCGCGAGGTAAACCTTGGATCTCTATCCGAAATAATCGATAATGGTATTCCGTGTAATCTAACAATTTCTTTAATATACAGATTCAGCCAACTTGTTAAGAGAATAATTAAACGCATCGGGATAAAATGAGCCGACTTAGTTAATCATCAACTATTACCCAGATGGCATCTTTCTTTCCGGAGTCAATGGCAATCTGAAACAAAATCCATAGTAATCGATCCCATTTCCATTCGGGAACCATAATAGGCTGGAGTAATCTCAAGGTACTTGGTGTTCAACTTTCACCTATTGACAAATTAAGCATTTGGACACAAACTCGATATATCTCTTTTCATTCCATTCCACCAATACATTTTCTTCAAGTCGTTATACATTTTGAACTACCGGATGAATCGAGAAATAACCACTATGTGCTTCTGTAGAATCTTTTGAATCAATTCCTCATTCTTGATACACAAATCCGATCTTTAAACATTAAGCACCCATCGAACCAATTCGAAATCGATCCCGTGTCGACTTCACCTTTATTTTCTTTTGGCTAGCAAATCTTGATCATTTTCCGAGTTTGAAATCTCTTGTAAAACATTGGTTTTGCTCTTAACTCTGCTAGAATCGAACCATCATTTGACACTTTCAACCGAGTGTTCATAACTCTCAAAGCAAACAAAACTTTCGCTCAAAGCATCGGCAACCACATTCGCTTTCCGGATGATAATCAATAACAAGCTTGTAATCTTTCAACAACTCCAACCATCTTCGTTGTCTCAAATTCAAGTCTTTTGTGACATCAAGTACTTAAGACTTTTGTGGTCGGTATATACCGACATTTTCACCATACAAATAATGTCGCCAAATTTTCAAAGCAAACACCACCATGACCAATTCCAAATCGTGAGTAGGATAATTCCTCTCATGAGGTTTTAACGCCTCAAGCATATGCCACCACTTTTCCTTCTTGCATGAGCACACACCCTAAACCATTTAGAGAAGCATCACTATACACCACAAATTCTTTACGATTAATTTGTACTAACACTGGTGCCTCTGTTAATAACTTTTCAATTCTTCAAAACTCGTTGACATTCTTCCGTCCATTCAAATTTAACATCCTTTCTGAGTAATCTAGTTATAGGAGCAGCAATTATAGAAAATCCATTTACAAACCGCCGATAATACCCACTAGCCCCAAGAAACTTCTAACTTCGATTCGTTTTTGGTGGTTTCCAATCAACAATGGCTGAAATTTTACTAGGATCAACCCGTATACCATCACCTAAAACAATATGACCCAAAATCCAACTTCCGGAGCCAAAATTCACTTTTACTAAACTTAGCATACAAATGCTTATCTCTCAAAGTTTGCAAAACTATCCTCAAATGCTCAAGATGTTCATCTCATCTTTTGAATAAATTAAAATGTCATCTATAAACACCACAACAAATTTGTCCAAGTATGGCGAAATATGCGATTCATTAAATCCATAAACACAGCAGGAGCATTTGTCAATCCGAATGGCATAACTAAAAATTCATAATGACCATACCTTGTTCTAAAAGCGCTTTTAGGTACATCCGACTCCTTTACCCGCAGATTGGTAATACCGGATCTCAAGTCAATCTTTGAAAACCATGTCGCTCCTTTTAGTGATCAAACAAATCATCAATTCTAAACAGCGGATACTTGTTTTGATTGTCACCTTGTTTAACCGCCGATAATCAACACATAATCTCATAGAACCATCCTTCTTTTCACAAATAACACGGAGCACCCCAAGGTGAAAACTTCGGTCTCACAAAGCCTTTATCAGTCAACTCTTGCAAGCTGCGACTTTAATTCTTTCAACTCTGTTGGTGCCATTCTATATGGAGCAATCGAGATCGGAGTTGTTCGGTATCAAATCAATACCAAATTCTACTTTCGACCGAGGCAAACCCGCAATTCTTCCGAAATACGTCCGCAAATTCACACACAACCCAGACCGATTCAACTTTCTTTTCAACTTCTTTTGTATTAATTATATACGCCAAATAAGCTTCATAACCCTTTCTCGAGATATCTTTGAGCCGACATTGAAGAAATCACACTAGGCAATGCCTCTCGATTTATCCGATTCAACCCGCAGAGTTTCACCATTTCCACACTTTAATTCTATAACCTTTTCTTTGCAATTTACTATAGCATCATGCAATGTCAACCAATCCATACCCAAAATAACATCAAATTCATCAAACGGCAACAACATCAAGTCGGCCGGAAAGTAATGATCCCGAATCATTAAAGGACATTTCTTACATACTTTATCAACAGTCACACATTTGCCTAACGGATTCGACACTCTAATCATAAATTCTATATTCTCAACAGGTATATTCATACTAGACACCAATTTCATGCACACATATGAATGAGTAGAACCGGGATCAATCAAAGCAATAACATTAACATTATAGAGAGAAAATGTACCGGTAATCACATCAGGTGAGGAAGCATCTTCACGCGCTTTAATAGCATAAGTTCTAGCCGGAGCCCTTCCTTCAGGTCTAACCGGTGCATCCCTGGCTACATTCTTACTGCTTGTTTCACTTCCAACTTTTCTCGGATACCTTCCCCTCGAGTCTGCACCACTAGCTTTTACATTCTGAAATTTTTCTTTCTCAGCTCTCTCTGGGCAGTCTCTAATAAAATGATCCGGAGAACCACATCGAAAACATTCATTTGCTCTGCACGGACCAAAATGATTTCTACCACACCGCTGGCACTCGGGTTTAACAAATCTCGTATTTCCCACCCACATTTCGCTTCTTAAAATTTCCATATGATTGCCCAGCTGAAACTTGGGAACGAGGATTCATATTTCTTGACTTTCCGGTTTGCTGTGAGGGTGCATTACTCATTGGTCTTTTCTTCCAATTTCGTGTTTCAGATTCTACCTTTTTCTTTTCCTTGAGAATTCTTCACCTTGCAAGCTCGATCGACAAGTACCACCATTTCTTTTAGTTCAAGGATCCCAACAAATACCTTAATGTCTTCATTAAGCCCGTCTTCAAATCGTCGGCACATCTTGGCTTCAGAGGAACATATTCCCCAGCATACTTACTTAATCGAACAAACTCTCTTTCATATTCTCGAGACCGTCATATTACCTTGCTTCACTCAAGAAACTCTTTACATTTCGATCAATAAATCTTTCACTAATATATTTCTTTCAAACTCTTCTTGAAAGAATTCCCAGTTACCCTCTCTTTCGGTACCACAAATCAAAGTCTTCCACCAATTATAGGCTGAATCTCTCAACAAAGATGTAGCACATTTCATACATTCTTGGTGTACAAGATAATTCATCAAATACCGGATAGAATTTTCAAGCCGAACTCGCTTTCTGCATCATCATCAATATTTGCTCTAAATTCTTCAGCCCCTTGTTTACTTAATTCTATCAACGGGGTTCTGTGAAATTTTATCATATCCACTCCTTGAGGCATTGGAGGCATAGGTTGAGGAATTGGGGAGGTGGGGAGGTCGTACATTTGGGTTTCGTACGAACGAACTCGATGTACCATGCACTCATCATTTGGAGAAAGGCTTCCGATCCCTTTCCCTCCTCCCGACCAACAAGAGGGCATGGGTTTTCATCGTGCTGCTCCATCAGCCGGAGTGGCGCATTACTCAGACTTCATCTCGCCACACTGGATCGGGATCCATTTACTATATAAAAAATTTCATTTAAAAGGTCAAGTCGTCACACTATCACAATTCATACATATGGCATGTATAGCAAAATCCGTACATACAACACGTAGTCCGAGAACCGACTAAACCTGCTCGATACCACTAAATGTAACGCCCCCACACCGAGACCGTCACGAGTCGAGTATGAGGTGTTACTAAGCTTAGTTTAACATTTTTAGAACTTTGAATTATTTGTTTCTACATTCACAGCTTTTAAGCTACTTGCGTCACAGTCACAATAAAAATCATATCTCAAGTTAAAAAACTCGAAATTAAGATCCGTAAATTTTACATGAATCTAGACTCATAGAAATATCTACTAATTTTTTTCTAGAATTTTTTGTTGGGCCAATTAGTACAGTTTATTAGTTAAAGTTACCCCTGTTTCAAGACTCGACTGGTCTGAACTCTGTTTACTCCGAACCACATTTCTCTCTGTACAAAATTCATATGACTATGAGGTTTGTTTATACTAAAACTAGACTCAATAAGGATTCTGAGGATATAAAATACACCACCTAATTATATCTTTACAATTTATGGTGAATTTCTAAAGTAGGAACAGGGGATTCAGAAACTGCTATGACTCTGTTTCACTAAAATTAAAATATCTTCTAACATATACTTCCTTTACTTGTTTCATTTGTTTCATGTGAAACTAGACATAATAAGCTTAAATTTGATATGTATTTCACCACCAAATTCAATTTCTATGATTTTAGTAAATTTTCAAACTCGCGTTAGTATTGCTGCGGTATTCATTTATGGTAAATTTCATCTTTTTATGAGTTTTATGCACTAAGTATCTTAATAGTTTTCCTTAACATCAAACATAATCTAAACTAACCATTTTCATAATTTATCATTATCAAGCATTTCCTCAACCATTTCAAAACCATACCATCAGATCATTTACACAAAATGGGTATATTGCTATATATGCCATACTTAAATTTACAAGCCATTTACCAAAAATCTTCGGATAGTGTGGTGAGCCTTGACCTATCCCGACTCTGAGCTGGCTTGTCCAAAACTACAATGAGTAAGAAGGAGGAGTAAGCATAAATGCTTAGTAAGTTCATATGCAAATAATAAGTAACATAACAAACAGTTATACCATCAACATTAGCATACATCACTAAAACACATATCACATTTTAATCATTCTTCATCATCTTATTACCTTATCGTGGTTGTATCAATACTCAACCCGAGGGTTAAATACATACCTGTCCAAAATATCCATTTCATATCACTTACCAATACGTCTCTTTACATCTCGAAATTTTCCTCCATTTGAGTAGAACTTTACCGTTGAACACATCGAATATAATTCGGATACATGGATAACTTGCACATAAGTGCCACATATTCAATCAAGCAATCATGTAACCCGCCCATAAGCGAACTCGGACTCAACTCAACGAGCTCGGGCGTTCGCATCCATAAGTGAACTCGGACTCAACTCAACGAGTTCGGATGCCTAGTTACATCTCACGAACTCGGACTCAACTCAACGAGTTCGGACATTCGCATCCATAAGTGAACTCGGACTCAACTCAACGAGTTCGGATGCTCAACCATCCTAGTGACATGTCACTTGTATCCTAATCTATTCCTAAGGTTCAAACGGGCTTTTTCCTCGAACACTTATCCTTGCCGTCTTCCGTAGAATGTCGAAATCAATACTCGGTAACAATTATATTTAACAAGTAGTTCACATAATTTACATATTATTTGAAATTAACCACAAAGCATACATTTCATAATAAAATTCAGCATAACACATAATTAATATCAATAACTTAAAAATAACAATTATGCTACATTATTTACACATGAACTTACCTTGGTACCAAAATACAAAGATTTTGCAATTTAGTCCACAATCTTTTCTTTTCCTCGATTGAGGTCGATTCCACGTCTTTCTTGATTATGGAGCTTGGAAGCTTGAAACAAACCCTAGCTATGGAGAACCCTTGAAATTTCGGCCTAATGAAGAAGATGGACAAAATTGGCTTTTAATTTTGTTTTAATTCATTTTAATAACTAAATGACCAAAATACCCTTACTACTAAACTTTCCAAAATTCCTTCCATGTCCTAATTTTGTCCATGAACTTAAAATTGGTAAAATTTCTATTTAAGACCTCCTCATTAATATTCCAAAACAATTTCATACTAAAAACTTCTAGAATGCAAGTTTTGCAACTTATTCGATTTAGTCCCTACTTTCAATTTAAGCACTTTAGGCATAGAATTTCATCACGAAATTTTCACACAATCATGCAATCATATCATAAACATCAAAATCATTGTAAAATAATTATTTCTATCTCGGATTTGTGGTCACGAAACCACTATTCCGATTAAGCCCTAATTTAGGATATTACACAAACGATTATAGTATTATACTAAAAACGTATATAAGCCATTTTCGCATGGCTATCCAAGTTTACACAAAACCGAAAGGTACATGACCTTCAACAAAAGGGTAGTCCTATACATGCCATTTCAAAGTTCAACCAAAATTATACCAAAATGGAGGCTTTGATAGTGTGGATGACTTCGACTTCAATGATCCCGAATCCGATAGCTAACGAGCAAAATCTATAAAACAGAGAAACAGAGAAAACGGAGTAAGCAATTTATGCTTAGTAAGTTTGAGCAAGAAATTCCAGCACAACAAAAGCATAGCATTCATAAAGCTAACGGATAATTTCATATGCACAAATTCTCAATATCATACTCATTTCACATTCCAACCCCTATGTTCATACATAAGGGATCACCTTAGTCAAATACCGGAAACTCATTACTCGATGACGAATATTATTCAAGGAATCAACTAATTCAAGCTCATATGAACATACCTCATTGCTGGAATTTTTTCAAGTGCATTAACTGAAATTTTACAGCAAGATCGCTTATTCTAGAATCACGTACCTTCGAATTTAACCGGATATAACGACTCGCTCAAATGCCTTCGGACGAAGCCGGTTATAGCGACTTCATACGAATGCCTTCAGGACTTAACCCGGGTTTAGTGACTTGCACAATGCCTTCGGCTTAGCCCGGATTTATTAACTCGAACGAATGCCTTGGATCCTAGTCCGGATATAGTCACTTAGCACAAAGCCTTCGGGACTTAGCCGGACATCATTCAATAACCGAGCACAATTATCAATAAATTATGACACATTCGTATTTCATTTTCAATAGCAAAACTCAAACACAAGGCACTTTTTACACTTGCAATTTCGGCTCAATAGCCACACACAAAGAGCATGATTTTAATTTGCTTTAAACATGATCTAATCAATTCAGAATTTAAGCTCTATTACTCAAGAACTTACCTCGGACGTGGTCGAACGATTTCGACGGCTATTCAACGACTTTTTCCTTCCCCTTATCGGATTTAGCTCCCCTTTGCTCTTGAGCTTAATTTAACAAATAATTGGTTTTATCATGATACTTAGCCAATATATATACTCATTAGGCATCAAAGTCGCATATGTACGAAATCATGAATCGAACTCAACACATTAGTTAATATTCCTCTTAGCCGAATTTTCTAAGCCAAGAATAGGCATCAATATGCTTGCCTCTAACCGAATGCATGCACACCAATTTCCCCTCATGTGGCCGAATATACATGTCCATGTTGAGGCCAATTATACACTTAATACCACACAAAAACAGCATACATTTTACTACTAACGCATTACATATCGTAGCTCAATGCACATCTCTCATTTACTTCATAATCGAGACATCATCACAAGCAAATATACACCTTGAAATAGCATAAATGTCATACCAATACATCGTGTGCAAACATATATACATATATATATGCTAGAGCCGAATCTCAAGTTGATTGTAACTAAACATGAACAAAATTTCAATACACAAATCTTACTTTCCATGCAATGAGCATAAATCACACTTATGGATGTACCATGGCCGAATACATCACAACACCATAATTTTGGTCATGATTAAACAAAGAACTTAGTATCTCATTCAAAATGCTAAAAGAAAATCTAAGAGTCCTCAATCCCCATCACATGTATCATTATCAAGCTTGATATTTAGCATGCAATGGCATTAACACCACATTTACTTTGGCCGAATTTCATTCCCATGACATAGCAAAGATTTGAACCATGGGCTACCAAGAACATCAAGCTAGCAACTAAAAACATGCATGAATCTCATGGCACGACCTCAAACATACCTTAATCTTGATGCAAGTATAGCCAACCTCTTCCTAATCCTCTTCCAAAACAAACATGAAGCAAAATTCCTTCCTTCCTCTAGTATTTTCGGTCAAGAGAGAATGAAAAGATGGATGAACAATTTTTTCTTTTCTCTTCCACAATGCACCAGCAATGGGGGTTTCACTCACACACACACATTTTTTTTCTTTCTTTATTACCCATACTTATTTGTTTATTGTTTCTCCCTAATGCACCAACAAAACATGTTTCATGACATTTTTAGCCCATGATTCCTTGTCATGGCCGGCCACTACAACTTGGGGGGAATTTGACATGCAAGTCCTCCCTTGACTACATGCACTATTAGGTCCTTATAGATTAGCCTTTCACTTTTCAAAAGTGTCACACAAGTCCTACTAACTGAATTCACATGCAATCGGCTAAATCGGAACTTGAAATTTTCACACATTCATAATTACATATTCTAGACAATAAATATTACATTCAAACATTTCGGTGACTCGGTTTAGCGGTCCCGAAACCACTTCCCGACTAGGGTCAATTTTGGGCTGTCACAATTAGAGTTTAAATTCAACACCAACTCTTGCCACCCCCTGTTAGCAAAATAAATGCTCTTTGCTTGCCATGGGATTCGAACCTATGCCTCCCCTTAAATGCTCCACACGCTACTTGCCACTAAGCCACAAGGCTTTTGTGTCATATTTTATCCCCAATTAATTATAAGGTCTAAAGGCCAAAGTCCGGTTCCTTTAAAACCCAAAATAAATTGCAAGAGCCAAGGCTTGAACCCAGGCTCCCATACAACCTTAATGACGCCACAACCACTAGACTACAAGCTTCCTTCTGTCATTTATTTAACACAATAATTTAAAAACCCTTATCCAAGCATCCAGGTTTTTTTCACTTAATACCAAAATTTTTGCTAAAGCCCAAGTTTGAACCCAAGATTTCTCTAACACTTCTCAAAGCCAATAACCACTAAAGCAAACATTTAATTGTGTCATTTCATTGTACAATTAAATACCTATATAAAACCTCCTTACGGACCCACACTCAAGGCCCAATACTTCTAGGCCCAAATTCGGGGTGTTACATAATGGACTTGGGACGATATTGAAATCTTTGGTTTATACTTATGATATACATAAGCATATAGTGATATTTACCCATGTACACTCAAGAACGTTGTGTTGATTTATAATATAAATAGTTTATGTTGTTACTTATTTATATACAACTTACTAAGCTTTATGCTTACTCCCTCTCCTTTCCATTTTTTTTGTAGTGCCACCAAGCTAGTATTGGGGATCAAGGGATGTCAGAGGCATCGATCACACTATCACCTGAAGCTTTGGAATAGCTCGTTTAACATTTGATTTTGGGCATGTATAGGGACTTGAATCTTTTGTTTAGTGTCTTGTTATTTTAGCCAAAACAGTTGGCTCATATGATAGATGTGATAGTCATTTCGTATAGGCCATTAATGTTGGCTAATAGTGATTATTATTAAATGCATTTGATGCAAATTTCTCATGGTTGTGGTGGCTTTGGTTATATATGTTATGCTTGGATTGATTTTGGTTGATATTTTGTAGGTTGGTGCAAGTAAGGGTGGCAAAAAGGCTTGGTAAATAGCCTTATTCCTGTAATGCCCCGTACCCGAGACCGTCGTCGGAGTCGAACACGAGGTGTTAACAGACTTAATTCATTACTTAAACAGCTCAAACAATTTATTTTTAAAATTTCCAGTTAAGCTAGCAATCTGCGTCACAGTCGCTTAAAAATTTATATCTCGAGTTCCGAGTCTCAAAATCCAATTCTGTAAATTTTCCCTGAAAATAAACACATATATATATTTAATAAATTGTTTTTAGAATTTTTGGTCAAGCCAATTAGTACATTTTATTAGTTAAAGTCTCCCCTGTTTTAGGGTTTGACTGCTATGACCTCTGTATATTACGCATCAGATATATCTCTGTACAGAATTTAAATGACTATGAAGTTTGTTTCTCTTACAACTATACTCAATAAGAAATCTTTACATATAAAGCATGACATCTAATTATTTGTGTACAATTTATGATGAATTTTTAAAGTCAGAACAGGGGATCTAAAAATCACTCTAGCCCTGTTTCACAAAAATTCAAATATCTCATAAAATATAATTGATATACCTGTTTTGTTCAATCCATATGAAAATAGACTAATTAAGCTTCAATTTCATAACTTACTCATAATTTAATTCCATTTCTACTATTTTTAGTGATTTTTCAAATTTACATCACTACTGCTGTCAGATTCTGTTTTATGGCAAATTTCACTTTACTAAGGATTTTCATGGACTAAATAGCATTTTAAACATACATAACATCAAATATGACTTAGTGTAACACCCCATCCCCGATACCGTCGCCGGAGTCGGACACGAGGGGTTCTAAGACCAACTCTCATGTGTCACACAGACTATTTTTCACATTTCCAGCCTAGCTGGCAATCTGCATCCCTGTCACCTTAAAAATCATATCTCGAGTTCCAGAACTCGAAAACCAGTTCCGTAAATTTTCTCTGAAACTAGACTCATAATTACATCTACACATTTAATTCTAGAATTTTTGGTCAAGCCAATTATTACAGTTAATTAGTTAAAGTCACCCATGTTACAGGGGTCGACTACACTGACCTTCGCGCATTACGACCTGGATATCTTCTCGTACAGAGCTTCAATGCTCATGCCGTTTGTTTCTAATGAAACTAGACTCAAAAGGGAATCTGAACATATAAGGCAAGACTTCTAATTTCTTTTGGATAATTTATGGTAAATTTTCAAAGTCGAGACAGGGGATCCAGAAACCATTCTGGCCCTGTCTCACGAGAACTTTAATATCTCTCAGTATACTGCTCATATGGTCGTTTCGTTTAGTCCATATGAAAATATATTCATCAAGGTTCAATTTCATAGTTTATTCACTATTTAATTCTACTTCTACTATTTTTAGTGATTTTTCCATCTCACCTCACTGCTGCTGGCAGCATCTGTTACTAAAGCAAACAATGACTATTTCATAATTCTTCCATGGCCAACTATTACATCATACATAATACAAACTATGGCCACCTTATCAAAATTAAGGTTTCTAAGGCTTGTGACTATAGGTTTTAGAATCACACTCAACCGACCACATAGGCCATTTTCGCATGGCTTAAAGTTTACAACCCACAATTCAACAAAACAAAATAGCCTATACATGCCAAACGTTCTCCTAGTTCAACTACGACGACAATACCAAAGATTTCCATCTGGTGTGATGACTTCAACGACGGTTCCGAGCACGCATAAACGATACGAGTCCAAGAGACCTAAAATTGGTGACAAGAAAACACCGAGTGAGTTTATAACTCAAGAAGTCATAAGCATTCGACAACCACCCATTAATAAAGTTATCACAACATGAAACAATAAACGAAGCTAGGTACTCCATCCATATCGAAACTATACCATAATTCCTCGGACCTTTCGGTTCAATCTCATACCAAGTCATACATCCACATTTCAAATTCTATACAATAAGATATTTGAGGCATTTTTACACACCAACTCATTTTCACCACAATCATACAATTGCAATCATCACATAGATTTAAAGCTTACCAAGCTCAACCCCGAGCATGAACATATTGCCTATTCGTCATGAGCTCAAGGTACTTACCCGATCCGCTATCCGGGATTAACTCGATAATGTCGCACACTCAGTGCCAATTGTAATGCAAGAGCATATAGTGAATCCGCACACTTAGTGCTATATACATTCAGCTCGCAAACTTAGTGCTATATAATCAAACTCGCACACTTAGTGCTGTACAATTTTAAACCCGCACACTTAGTGCCAATCTTGTCACCGTGTCCATTTATACCCGCACACTTAGTGCCGAGACCAATACCTTATGCATTTTGCTGCCTTTATACATTCAACAATGGCATCATTCCATACACATACTGTAATATCCTGATTTTGGGCCTAGTCGGAATAGTGGTTTCGTGACCACAAAATCCGAGATATAAATAATTATTTTATGATTATTTTAAGGTCTATGATATGATTTCATGATTGTGTGAAAATTTCGTGAAGAAATTTTATGCATAAAGTGCTTAATTTGAAATTTGGGACTAAATTGAATAAATTGCAAAACTTGTGTTCTAGAAGTATTTTGCATAAAATTGAATTAGATTATTAATTAGAGGTCCTTAAAGAGTAATTTTACCAATTTCTAAGTCTATGGACAAAATTGGACATGGATGGAATTTTGGAAAGTTTAGTAGTAAGGGCATTTTGGTCATTTAGGGTAAAATGAATTAAAATACAAAATTAAAGCCAATTTTGCTCATCTTCAACCCCATGGCCGAATATAGCAAGGAGAAACCATGGCTAGGGTTTTCAAGCTTCCAAGCTCGATTGTAAGTCCGTTCTAGCCTCGCTTTTAATGATTTTACGTTTTTAGAGTCCGGTAGCTCGATTTAGCTTATGCTAGCAATAATTTAACCTAGGGTTTATATTTGGAAAAATACCCATAGGTGAAATTTGAGTATTTTGGAGTTTTATGATAGAATATGAGGTTTTAAATTATGTTAGACAACTTGTGCTACTCGTTTTAAGTGAAAACGAGCAAAAGGGCTTAATCGGTAAAAATACCTAATAGTCATAAGTACATGTTAGAGTGAGAATTTGATGTTGCCATAGAAGGGAAAAAAGATCAGCATGTCATAAAACATAAGAAAATAGGCTGAATTTTAATTTACGAGCTTTGGGGAAAAAGTGTAAATATGCAAAAGTTTAGGGGCAAAATTGTAATTTTTCCAAAATATGATTTTGGGTCAATTTGAATAATGTGAGTCCTAATTAGACTATATTTTAAATGATAGAGCAAGGAAAACTGAAATTCAGGCTAAAATGGGGAAAATACCAAGTTGTGGACGAAATGGTAAAATAGCCATTTTCGCACGAGGTAAGTTCATATGTAAATGTTGGTAACATAGTTATTATTTTAAATGTTTTAATGTTTTTAAATGATATGATAATTATTATGAAATATTATACTTGTGATAATTGTTTGATAATATGTCAAATTATGTGATATACTTGGAAAATATGAAATACTACCGAGTATCGGTATCGGCATTCCGTAGAAGATGGTTGAGACACATGATTGGGAAAAGGTCCCGTTGAACCTTAGGAATGGATTAGGATACAAGTGACATGTCTTTGGGATATTTGGGCATCCGAACTCGTTGAGTTGAGTCCGAGTTCACTTATGGATGCGAGCGTCCAACTCGTTGAGTTGAGTCCGAGTTCGTGAGATGTAACTAGGCATCCGAACTCGTTGAGTTGAGTCCGAGTTCACTTATAAATGCGAACGCCTGAGCTCGTTGAGTTGAGTCCGAGTTCACTTATGGGCGGGTTACATGGTAGCTTGGCTACATATGTGGCATTTATGTGCAAACTTTCCATGTATCCAATTATATTCCGATGTGTTCAACGGTAAAGTTCTACTCAAATGGAGGAATACTCAAGATGAAAGGGAGATATCGATTAAGTAATACACAGAGGTCGAGTAGTTGAACCTCAAGCAGGGAGACTTTAACTAATAAACTGTACTAATTGGCCCAACTAAAATTCTAGAAAAAATTAGTAGATATATATATGAGTCTAGTTTCAGGAAAAATTTACGGAATTGGATTTCGAGTTTCAGTAACTCGAGATATGATTTTAAAGCGATTGTGATGCGCTTAGCCACTTGTCCGAAATTTTAAAATGAATTGTATGAGCTGTTTAATTAATGAATTAAGTCCATTAACACCTCGTGTTCGACTCGGCAACGGTCTAGTGCACGGGTGTTACATTTAGTGGTATCGAGAGCAGGTTTAGTCGGTTCTCGACTAACCTAGCATGTGTAAAAGTTTAGCTATACATGCCACGATCGTGATAGTGTGATGTCTTCCGATGCGTATAAGTACCGTCTTATTTAGACAGGTACTCTCCAACCGAGAAATGTACGACCATGTTCAATGTTATGTGAAGATATTTGAGTAAAATTATGATTATGATAAGTCTCGGTTCAAAAAGTATGAATAAAAGTTTATGATACATATGTGATAATATGTGAGATGAAAGTTCATGTTGTGATAAATATCTATATTTGCTTAATGCTCATACGATGTAGTGTATGTAGCTTACTTGATAAGATGAACGGAATAAATAAAAAGTAGTAGAGGTATGAGTAAAGGTCATAATATCATAATACTGAATGAAAATGTCCTTGTCTTGATTGGACGTTGAATGTTGATGAATGTTAATGATATACAATTTTTTATGAGATAAAGGATTATAATGAAATGAACTTATCTATGTTAAATTGTTGGACTGAATTGTATGATTGTAATGATATGTACATGATGATGCACGAAATGAAAGTTGTGATTGTGATGCAAATATTTATGTTTGTTTGGCCTTATATAATGTCATGAGCATGAATTAATTTAATTAAATGAATGGATAAGTAAAGCTATCTAGAAAACATAGAATGTATGCATAAGTATATTGTCTAAATGGGACAATAGGAAAATTGGTGTAAGCCAACATGAATGAATGACATGATTTTGATGATGTTACTATGATGATGGAAGTTGTGTCATATGTGTATGTATAAGAAAGTCGAGTCGAGGTCCTACAACCCTCCCCTTACCAAAGTGGTACTTATAATGGAATTTCATGAGATTTGTATTGAATAAGTTTCTGTTGAAAACCCAAAGAGTTCAAATGATAGAATAATTATAAGTATGATTCGAGATTGAAAATGAGTTGATAAGTAAAGTCGAGCCGTAAAGTATCGATTGATATAAAGATTATTGGAATTATGCATCGTCCCAGTTAGAGAAGGAATTCTCTTTGGTAAATCGAATTACTCAAGTGCAAGGTCGAGAAAAGTGTAAATCGAAATTTATTCAGAATCGACATTCTTTAGTGAATGATTTAATATGAAATTTGTGACGGCAGAACTAGTTGGGGAAATGATATTTCAAATGTGAATTATCTGAGTGTGACAGTTATGACCGGACAGATTTAGCAGTCTCTTTTGAGATGTTCTATGTGTTCACCCGTTCTCAGAAATATTTCTATGGCTATTGATCTTCTGAAGAAATTCTTGTTATATGGGAATGTCTTCTAATTTGGTGTTGGATGAAAGCATTGGTAGTCCTGATTGGTTTATAATTTATATTGCTCTATTTCATCGGGTATTCTATTTCATTTCAATCGATAAGAATTGATGAGAGAATTCATATGATATTATGATTCTGTTTCTTCTACTTGATGCTTCATCTGATATATATGTATGGGAAGATATATTGATCTTGTTATATTTGATTTCAGTGGGATTAAATGATGTTTTCTTTTGGACTTTCTTTCTTTGAAGAATTATCGGGTATTCTGTATTTTCTCTATGAATTTGGTTTTCGATTCTCGGCATAGTATCGTATCTTGGGTTTCTTTATCCTGAATCTCTTTATTCGGATTTCTTTATTCGGGTTTCTATCTTGGATTTCTTTATTCGGTTTTCTTGTTATCTTTGTTCCATAATTTGTCAATTATGACTCATGTTCAAGCACGTTCTTCATTTCGTGATAATCATGTCAAATATGACTATACTTCTAATTTGATCTTGGTAATGTGGTGATTTTAGTATTGGGATTTTTCTAATTTCTATGTAAGGATTTGACATCGGTAAAGGCATATGTGATAAAAGCGCGAGTTTGATCGGTATGGTAAATTATTTATTTGAAAGATTTCATGTGACAATTATGTCGGGATTATTTTTCCCAAGTTTGATAATAGAATTTCATTTTGTACGGATCAAAGAGTAAATAGTTTGAACGAGAAGTGTATATTTAATAGAAAGAGTTGAATATTAGTTTAAGTCACTCTGAATGATAAGGTTTCCATCTTGTGAAAGCTGAAAAGTTTATTACATGTTGATGAGTTCGGATAGATGAGAATATTGGTAGCAAGGCGTCGAACTAGACTAGTCTACATTGAGCAAAGACTTCGACTTTCATTAATGTATTGTTGTATGAATTGTGATGTGTTTCAAGACGGTGAGGTAATGTGATAGTTTAGAGCATCCGATGTTACATAAAATCGGAGTTGTTAAAGGGGTTAAAGCGAGCATTGGGATCTATCAAAATTATCCTTGTCAATGTTGATATTGGGATGGAAATGAGAAGGATTATTCTTGAGGCCATATCAGAATTATTTCTATGGCGGAAAGAGGAAAATGTGATGTATCCTATTGTTAAATGTTTGGCGAGATCTATAAATCACATCTGTATTGAATGAATTCCTACTCATCAGATTCATGGAATTTCAGGTCTCTTTGATTGTCGGATTTCTTGGAATTCCGGTCTCCATTAAATCAAGTTGAGATCCGGGTTTTATGTCATGATATCATGGGAAATTGAGAAGGGTTGAAAATTTAAGAACAGTTGAGAGTTGAGACTGTAAGCTTTTAGATCATATGAGAAATTGAAGAGATGTATTGGAGGTACAGTCTAAGTGCAAGTTCTTCGGCACCAAATATGAGATTAAAAGTGAAGACCACTTTTCTGGTAAGATTTTCGGGGACGAAAATCCTCGAAGGGGGAGAGTGGTAATATCCGATTTTGGGCCTAGTCGGAATAGTGGTTTCGTGACCACAAAATCCGAGATATAAATAATTATTTTATGATTATTTTAAGGTCTATGATATGATTTCATGATTGTGTGAAAATTTCGTGAAGAAATTTTATGCATAAAGTGCTTAATTTGAAATTTGGGACTAAATTGAATAAATTGCAAAACTTGTGTTCTAGAAGTATTTTGCATAAAATTGAATTAGATTATTAATTAGAGGTCCTTAAAGAGTAATTTTACCAATTTCTAAGTCTATGGACAAAATTGGACATGGATGGAATTTTTGGAAAGTTTAGTAGTAAGGGCATTTTGGTCATTTAGGGTAAAATGAATTAAAATACAAAATTAAAAGCCAATTTTGCTCATCTTCAACCCCATGGCCGAATATAGCAAGGAGAAACCATGGCTAGGGTTTTCAAGCTTCCAAGCTCGATTTTAAGTCCGTTCTAGCCTCGTTTTAATGATTTTTACGTTTTGGAGTCCCGTAGCTCGATTTAGCTTATGCTAGCAATAATTTAACCTAGGGTTTATATTTGGAAAAATACCCATAGGTGAAATTTGTGTATTTTGGTGTTTTATGATAGAATATGAGGTTTTAAATTATGTTAGACAACTTGTGCTACTCGGTTTTAAGTGAAAACGAGCAAAAGGGCTTAATCGGTAAAAATACCTAATAGTCATAAGTACATGTTAGAGTGAGAATTTGATGTTGCCATAGAAGGAAAAATGATCAGCATGTCATAAAACATAAGAAAATAGGCTGAATTTTAATTTACGAGCTTTGGGGAAAAGTGTAAATATGCAAAAGTTTAGGGGCAAAATTGTAATTTTTCCAAAATATGATTTTGGGTCAATTTGAATAATGTGAGTCCTAATTAGACTATATTTTAAATGATAGAGCAAGGAAAACTGAAATTGGGCTAAAATGGGGAAAATACCAAGTTGTGGACGAAATGGTAAAAATAGCCATTTTCGCATACGAGGTAAGTTCATATGTAAATGTTGGTAACATAGTTATTATTTTAAATGTTTTAATGTTTTTAAATGATATGATAATTATTATAAAATATTATACTTGTGATAATTGTTTGATAATATGTCAAATTATGTGATACACTTGGAAAATATGAAATAGTACCGAGTATCGTATCGGCATTCCGTAGAAGATGGTTGAGACACATGATTGGGAAAAAGGTCCCGTTGAACCTTAGGAATGGATTAGGATACAAGTGACATGTCATGGGATATTTGGGCATCCGAACTCGTTGAGTTGAGTCCGAGTTCACTTATGGATGCGAGCGTCCGAACTCGTTGAGTTGAGTCCGAGTTCGTGAGATGTAACTAGGCATCCGAACTCGTTGAGTTGAGTCCGAGTTCACTTATGGATGCGAACGCCGAGCTCGTTGAGTTGAGTCCGAGTTCACTTATGGGCGGGTGACATGGTAGCTTGGCTACATATGTGGCACTTATGTGCAAACTTTCCATGTATCCAATTATATTCGATGTGTTCAATGGGTAAAGTTCTACTCAAATGGAGGAATACTCAAGATGAAAGGAGATATCGATTAAGTAATACACGAGGTCGAGTAGTTGAACCTCGAAACAGGGAGACTTTAACTAATAAACTGTACTAATTGGCCCAACTAAAATTCTAGAAAAAATTAGTAGATATATATATGAGTCTAGTTTCGGAAAAATTTACGAATTGGATTTGAGTTTCAGAACTCGAGATATGATTTTTAAAGCGACTGTGATGCGCTTAGCCACTTGTCGAAATTTTAAAATGAATTGTATGCTACTGTTTAATTAATGAATTAAGTCCGTTAACACCTCGTGTTCGACTCCGCAACGGTCTCTGCACGGGTGTTACATTTAGTGGTATCGAGAGCGTGTTTAGTCGGTTCTCGACTAACCTAGCATGTGTAAAAGTTTAGCTATACATGCCAGCGATGCGTGATAGTGTGATGTCTTCCGACGCGTATAAGTACCGCCTTATTTAGGCAGGTACTCTCCAACCGAAATGTGCCGACCATGTTCAATGTTATGTGAAGATATTTGAGTAAAATTATGATTATGATAAGTCTCGGTTCAAAAAGTATGAATAAAAGTTTATGATACATATGTGATAATATGTGAGATGAAAGTTCATGTTGTGATAAATATCTATATTTGCTTAATGCTCATACGATGTAGTGTATGTAGCTTACTTGATAAGATGAACGGAATAAATAAAAAGTAGTAGAGGTATGAGTAAAGGTCATAATATCATAATACTGAATGAAAATGTCCTTGTCTTGATTGGACGTTGAATGTTGATGAATGTTAATGATATACAATTTTTTATGAGATAAAGGATTATAATGAAATGAACTTATCTATGTTAAATTGTTGGACCTGAATTGTATGATTGTAATGATATGTACATGATGATGCACGAAATGAAAGTTGTGATTGTGATGCAAATATTTATGTTTGTTTGGCCTTATATAATGTCATGAGCATGAATTAATTTAATTAAATGAATGGATAAGTAAAGCTATCTAGAAAACATAGAATGTATGCATAAGTATATTGTCTAAATGGGACAATAGGAAAATTGGTGTAAGCCAACATGAATGAATGACATGATTTTGATGATGTTACTATGATGATGAAAGTTGTGTCATACGTGTATGTATAAGAAAGTCGAGTCAGAGGTCCTACAACCCCTCCCCCTTACCAAAGTGGTACTTATAATGGAATTTCATGAGATTTGTATTGAATAAGTTTCTGTTGAAAACCCAAAGAGTTCAATGATAGAATAATTATAAGTATGATTCGAGATTGAAAATGAGCGATAAGTAAAGTCGAGCCGAAAGTATCGATTGATATAAAGATTATTGGAATTATGCCTTGTCCCGATTAGAGAAGGAATTCTCTTTGGTAAATCGAATTACTCAAGTGCAAGGTCGAGAAAAGTGTAAATCGAAATTTATTGAAATGACATTCTTTAGTGAATGATTTAATATGAAATTTGTGACGGCAGAACTAGTTGGGGAAATGATATTTCAAATGTGAATTATCCGAGTGTGACAGTTATGACCGGACAGATTTATGATCTCTTTGAGATGTTCTATGTGTTCACCGTTCTCGAAATATTTCTATGGCTATTGATCTTCTGAAGAAATTCTTGTTATATGGGAATGTCTTCTAATTTGGTGTTGGATGAAAGCATTGGTAGTCTGACTGGTTTATAATTTATATTGCTCTATTTCATCGGGTATTCTATTTCATTTCGTCTGATAAGAATTGATGAGAGAATTCATATGATATTATGATTCTGTTTCTTCTACTTGATGCTTCATCTGATATATATGTATGGGAAGATATATTGATCTTGTTATATTTGATTTCAGTGGGATTAAATGATGTTTTCTTTTGGACTTTCTTTCTTTGAAGAATTATCAGGGTATTCTGTATTTTCTCTATGAATTTGGTTTTCGATTCTCAGGCATAGTATCGTATCTTGGGTTTCTTTATCCCGGATCTCTTTATTCGGATTTCTTTATTCGGTTTCTCTATCTTGGATTTCTTTATTCGGTTTTCTTGTTATCTTTGTTCCATAATTTGTCAATTATGACTCATGTTCAAGCACGTTCTTCACTCGTGATAATCATGTCAAATATGACTATACTTCTAATTTGATCTTGGTAATGTGGTGATTTTAGTATTGGGATTTTTCTAATTTACGTGTAAGGATTTGACATCGATAAAGGCATAGGTGATAAAAGCGAGTTTCAATCGGTATGGTAAATTATTTATTTGAAAGATTTCATGTGACAATTATGTCGGGATTATTTTTCCCAAGTTTGATAATAGAATTTCATTTTGTACGGATCAAAGAGTAAATAGTTTGAACGAGAAGTGTATATTTAATAGAAAGAGTTGAATATTAGTTTAAGTCACTACTGAATGATAAGGTTTCCATCTTGTGAAAGCTGAAAAGTTTATTACATGTTGACAGAGTTCGGATAGATGAGAATATTGGTAGCCGAAGCGTCTGAACTAGACTAGTCTACATTGAGCAAAGACTTCCTGACTTTCATTAATGTATTGTTGTATGAATTGTGATGTGTTTCAAGACGGTGAGGTAATGTGATAGTTTAGAGCATCCGATGTTACATAAAATCGGAGTTGTTAAAGGGTTAAAGCCGAGCATTGGGATCTATCAAAATTATCCTTGTCAATGTTGATATTGGGATGGAAATGAGAAGGATTATTCTTGAGGCCATATCGAATTATTTCTATGGCGGAAGGAGGAAAATGTGATGTATCCTATTGTTAAATGTTTGGCGAGATCTATAAATCACATCTCGTATTGAATGAATTCCTACTCATCGATTCATGGAATTTCGTGTCTCTTTGATTGTCGGATTTCTTGGAATTCGGTCTCCATTAAATCAAGTTGAGATCCGTGTTTTATGTCATGATATCATGGGAAATTGAGAAGGGTTGAAAATTTAAGAACAGTTGAGAGTTGAGACGTAAGCTTTTAGATCATATGAGAAATTGAAGAGATGTATTGGAGGTGCAGTCTAAGTGCAAGTTCTTCGCACCAAATATGAGATTAAAAGTGAAGACCACTTTTTCGGTAAGATTTTCGGGGCGAAAATCCTCGAAGGGGGGAGAGTTGTAATATCCTGATTTTGGGCCTAGTCGGAATAGTGGTTTCGTGACCACAAAATCCGAGATATAAATAATTATTTTATGATTATTTTAAGGTCTATGATATGATTTCATGATTGTGTGAAAATTTCGTGAAGAAATTTTATGCATAAAGTGCTTAATTTGAAATTTGGGACTAAATTGAATAAATTGCAAAACTTGTGTTCTAGAAGTATTTTGCATAAAATTGAATTAGATTATTAATTAGAGGTCCTTAAAGAGTAATTTTACCAATTTCTAAGTCTATGGACAAAATTGGACATGGATGGAATTTTGGAAAGTTTAGTAGTAAGGGCATTTTGGTCATTTAGGGTAAAATGAATTAAAATACAAAATTAAAAGCCAATTTTGCTCATCTTCAACCCCATGGCCGAATATAGCAAGGAGAAACCATGGCTAGGGTTTTCAAGCTTCCAAGCTCGATTGTAAGTCCGTTCTAGCCTCGCTTTTAATGATTTTTACGTTTTTGGAGTCCCTAGCTCGATTTAGCTTATGCTAGCAATAATTTAACCTAGGGTTTATATTTGGAAAAATACCCATAGGTGAAATTTGTGTATTTTGGTGTTTTATGATAGAATATAAGGTTTTAAATTATGTTAGATAACTTGTGCTACTCGGTTTTAAGTGAAAACGAGCAAAAGGGCTTAATCGGTAAAAATACCTAATAGTCATAAGTACATGTTAGAGTGAGAATTTGATGTTGCCATAGAAGGAAAAATGATCAGCATGTCATAAAACATAAGAAAAAGGCTGAATTTTAATTTACGAGCTTTGGGGAAAAAGTGTAAATATGCAAAAGTTTAGGGCAAATTGTAATTTTTCCAAAATATGATTTTGGGTCAATTTGAATAATGTGAGTCCTAATTAGACTATATTTTAAATGATAGAGCAAGGAAAACTGAAATTCGGGCTAAAATGGGGAAAATACCAAGTTGTGGACGAAATGGTAAAATAGCCATTTTCGCATACGAGGTAAGTTCATATGTAAATGTTGGTAACATAGTTATTATTTTAAATGTTTTAATGTTTTTAAATGATATGATAATTATTATGAAATATTATACTTGTGATAATTGTTTGATAATATGTCAAATTATGTGATACACTTGGAAAATATGAAATACTACCGAGTATCAGTATCGGCATTCCGTAGAAGATGGTTGAGACACATGATTGGGAAAAAGGTCCGTTGAACCTTAGGAATGGATTAGGATACAAGTGACATGTCACCTTTGGGATATTTGGGCATCCGAACTCGTTGAGTTGAGTCCGAGTTCACTTATGGATGCGGCGTCCGAACTCGTTGAGTTGAGTCCGAGTTCGTGAGATGTAACTAGGCATCCGAACTCGTTGAGTTGAGTCCGAGTTCACTTATGGATGCGAACGCCCGAGCTCGTTGAGTTGAGTCCGAGTTCACTTATGGGCGGGTTACATGGTAGCTTGGCTACATATGTGGCACTTATGTGCAAACTTTCCATGTATCCGAATTATATTCGATGTGTTCAACGGGTAAAGTTCTACTCAAATGGAGGAATACTCAAGATGAAAGGGAGATATCGATTAAGTAATACAGAGGTCGAGTAGTTGAACCTCAAACAGGGAGACTTTAACTAATAAACTGTACTAATTGGCCCAACTAAAATTCTAGAAAAAATTAGTAGATATATATATGAGTCTAGTTTCAGGAAAAATTTACGGAATTGGATTTGAGTTTCAGAACTTCGAGATATGATTTTTAAAGCGACTGTGATGCGATTAGCCAGCTTTTGTCTCGAAATTTTAAAATGAATTGTATGAGCTGTTTAATTAATGAAATAAGTCCGTTAACACCTTGTGTTCGACTCGACAACGGTCTCGAGTGCACGGGTGTTACATTTAGTGGTATCGAGCAGGTTTAGTCGGTTCTCGACTAACCTAGCATGTGTAAAAGTTTAGCTATACATGCCACCGATCTCGTGATAGTGTGATGTCTTCCGACGCAGCGTATAAGTCTTGTCTTATTTAGGCAGGTACTCTCCAACCGAAATGCATGCCGACCATGTTCAATGTTATGTGAAGATATTTGAGTAAAATTATGATTATTATAAGTCTCGGTTCAAAAAGTATGAATAAAAGTTTATGATACATATGTGATAATATGTGAGATGAAAGTTCATGTTGTGATAAATATCTATATTTGCTTAATGCTCATACGATGTAGTGTATGTAGCTTACTTGATAAGATGAACGGAATAAACAAAAAGTAGTAGAGGTATGAATAAAGGTCATAATATCATAATACTGAATGAAAATGTCCTTGTCTTGATTGGACGTTGAATGTTGATGAATGTTAATGATATACAATTTTTTATGAGATAAAGGATTATAATGAAATGAACTTATCTATGTTAAATTGTTGGACTGAATTGTATGATTGTAATGATATGTACATGATGATGCACGAAATGAAAGTTGTGATTGTGATGCAAATATTTATGTTTGTTTGGCCTTATATAATGTCATGAGCATGAATTAATTTAATTAAATGAATGGATAAGTAAAGCTATCTAGAAAACATAGAATGTATGCATAAGTATATTGTCTAAATGGGACAATAGGAAAATTGGTGTAAGCCAACATGAATGAATGACATGATTTTGATGATGTTACTATGATGATGGAAGTTGTGTCATATGTGTATGTATAAGAAAGTCGAGTCGAGGTCCTACAACCCTCCCCTTACCAAAGTGGTACTTATAATGGAATTTCATGAGATTTGTATTGAATAAGTTTCTGTTGAAAACCCAAAGAGTTCAAAGTGATAGAATAATTATAAGTATGATCCGAGATTGAAAATGAGCTGATAAGTAAAGTCGAGCAGAAAGTATCGATTGATATAAAGATTATTGGAATTATGCATCGTGTCCAGTTAGAGAAGGAATTCTCTTTGGTAAATCGAATTACTCAAGTGCAAGGTCGAGAAAAGTGTAAATCGAAATTTATTGTAACCGACATTCTTTAGTGAATGATTTAATATGAAATTTGTGACGCAGAACTAGTTGGGGAAATGATATTTCAAATGTGAATTATCTGAGTGTGATGATTATGACCGGGATGATTTAGCGATCTCTTTTGAGATGTTCTATGTGTTCACCCGTTCTCGTAAATATTTCTATGGCTATTGATCTTCGAAGAAATTCTTGTTATATGGGAATGTCTTCTAATTTGGTGTTGGATGAAAGCATTGGTAGTCTGATTGGTTTATAATTTATATTGCTCTATTTCATCGGGTATTCTATTTCATTTAAATCGATAAGAATTGATGAGAGAATTCATATGATATTATGATTCTTTTCTTCTACTTGATGCTTCATCGATATATATGTATGGGAAGATATATTGATCTTGTTATATTTGATTTGATGGGATTAAATGATGTTTTCTTTTGGACTTTCTTTCTTTGAAGAATTATCGGGTATTCTGTATTTTCTCTATGAATTTGGTTTTCGATTCTCCGGCATAGTATCGTATCTTGGGTTTCTTTATCCCGGATCTCTTTATTCGGATTTCTTTATTCGGTTTCTCTATCTTGGATTTCTTTATTCGGTTTTCTTGTTATCTTTGTTCCATAATTTGTCAATTATGTCTCATGTTCAATCGTTCTTCACTCGTGATAATCATGTCAAATATGACTATACTTCTAATTTGATCTTGGTAATGTGGTGATCTTAGTATTGGGATTTTTCTAATTTCGTGTAAGGATTTGACATCGATAAAGGCATAGGTGATAAAAGTGCGAGTTTCAAATCGGTATGGTAAATTATTTATTTGAAAGATTTCATGTGACAATTATGTCGGGATTATTTTCCCAAGTTTGATAATAGAATTTCATTTTGTACGGATCAAAGAGTAAATAGTTTGAACGAGAAGTGTATATTTAATAGAAAGAGTTGAATATTAGTTTAAGTCACTACGAATGATAAGGTTTCCATCTTGTGAAAGCTGAAAAGTTTATTACATGTTGACAGAGTTCGGATAGATGAGAATATTGGTAGCCGAAGCGTCTGAACTAGACTAGTCTACATTGAGCAAAGGCTTCCTGACTTTCAGTAATGTATTGTTGTATGAATTGTGATGTGTTTCAAGACAGTGAGGTAATGTGATAGTTTAGAGCATCCGATGTTACATAAAATCGGAGTTGTTAAAGGGTTAAAGCCGAGCATTGGGATCTATCAAAATTATCCTTGTCAATGTTGATATTGGGATGGAAATGAGAAGGATTATTCTTGAGGCCATATCGAATTATTTCTATGGCGGAAACAGAAAATGTGATGTATCCTATTGTTAAATGTTTGGCGAGATCTATAAATCACATCTGTATTGAATGAATTCCTACTTATCGATTCATGGAATTTCGTGTCTCTTTGATTGTCGATTTCTTGGAATTCCGGTCTCCATTAAATCAAGTTGAGATCCGGGTTTTATGTCATGATATCATGGGAAATTGAGAAGGGTTGAAAATTTAAGAACGGTTGAGAGTTGAGATTGTAGCTTTTAGATCATATGAGAAATTGAAGAGATGTATTGGAGGTACAGTCTAAGTGCAAGTTCTTGGCACCAAATATGAGATTAAAAGTGAAGACCACTTTTTCGTAAGATTTTCGGGGACGAAAATCCACGAAGGGGAGAGTTGTAATATCCTGATTTTGGGCCTAGTCGGAATAGTGGTTTCGTGACCACAAAATCCGAGATATAAATAATTATTTTATGATTATTTTAAGGTCTATGATATGATTTCATGATTGTGTGAAAATTTCGTGAAGAAATTTTATGCATAAAGTGCTTAATTTGAAATTTGGGACTAAATTGAATAAATTGCAAAACTTGTGTTCTAGAAGTATTTTGCATAAAATTGAATTAGATTATTAATTAGAGGTCCTTAAAGAGTAATTTTACCAATTTCTAAGTCTATGGACAAAAATTGGACATGGATGGAATTTTGGAAAGTTTAGTAGTAAGGGCATTTTGGTCATTTAGGGTAACATGAATTAAAATACAAAATTAAAAGCCAATTTTGCTCATCTTCAACCCCATGGCCGAATATAGCAAGGAGAAACCATGGCTAGGGTTTTTCAAGCTTCCAAGCTCGATTGTAAGTCCGTTCTAGCCTCGTTTTTAATGATTTTTACGTTTTTGGAGTCCCTTAGCTCGATTTAGCTTATGCTAGCAATAATTTAACCTAGGGTTTATATTTGGAAAAATACCCATAGGTGAAATTTGTGTATTTTGGTGTTTTATGATAGAATATGAGGTTTTAAATTATGTTAGACAACTTGTGCTACTCGGTTTTAAGTGAAAACGAGCAAAAGGGCTTAATCGGTAAAAATACCTAATAGTCATAAGTACATGTTAGAGTGAGAATTTGATGTTGCCATAGAAGGGAAAAATGATCAGCATGTCATAAAACATAAGAAAATAGGCTGAATTTTAATTTACGAGCTTTGGGGAAAAAGTGTAAATATGCAAAAGTTTAGGGGCAAAATTGTAATTTTTCCAAAATATGATTTTGGGTCAATTTGAATAATGTGAGTCCTAATTAGACTATATTTTAAATGATAGAGCAAGGAAAACTTAAATTCGGGCTAAAATGGGGAAAATACCAAGTTGTGGACGAAATGGTAAAAATAGCCATTTTCGCATACGAGGTAAGTTCATATGTAAATGTTGGTAACATAGTTATTATTTTAAATGTTTTAATGTTTTTAAATGATATGATAATTATTATGAAATATTATACTTGTGATAATTGTTTGATAATATGTCAAATTATGTGATATACTTGGAAAATATGAAATACTACCGAGTATCGATCGGCATTCCGTAGAAGATGGTTGAGACACATGATTGGGAAAAGGTCCGTTGAACCTTAGGAATGGATTAGGATACAAGTGACATGTCACTGGGATATTTGGGCATCCGAACTCGTTGAGTTGAGTCCGAGTTCACTTATGGATGCGAGCGTCCGAACTCGTTGAGTTGAGTCCGAGTTCGTGAGATGTAACTAGGCATCCGAACTCGTTGAGTTGAGTCCGAGTTCACTTATGGATCTGACGCCCGAGCTCGTTGAGTTGAGTCCGAGTTCACTTATGGGCGGGTTACATGGTAGCTTGGCTACATATGTGGCACTTATGGGCAAACTTTCCATGTATCCGAATTATATTCCGATGTGTTCAACGGGTAAAGTTCTACTCAAATGGAGGAATACTCAAGATGAAAGGGAGATATCTGATTCGTAATACACAGAGGTCAGAGTAGTTGAACCCTGAAACAGGGGAGACTTTAACTAATAAACTGTACTAATTGGCCCAACTAAAAATTCTAGAAAAAAATTAGTAGATATATATATGAGTCTAGTTTCAGGAAAAATTTACGAATTGGATTTGAGTTTCAGTAACTCGAGATATGATTTTTAAAGCGACTGTGATGCGATTAGCCGACTTGTCCGAAATTTTAAAATGAATTGTATGAGCTGTTTAATTAATGAATTAAGTCCGTTAACACCTCGTGTTCGACTCGCAACGGTCTCGAGTGCACGGGTGTTACACATACATTTCCATTTACACATCAACTCATTTAAACACATTTACATATATATATATATATATTATGATCATTTAAATCAACACCAAATATATGCTTAATGACTTACCTTATATTGGATGAAACGATTTCCAATCGGCTACTCGATTATCTTTGCTTTGCCTTTGTTTGATTTTCCCCCTTTGATGTCTTGATCTAGAATAAATACATTTAGTAGTAAATTTTTTTATTCTAATGTACAACATCATAAATCAACTTAACCGAATTATCTCTATCACCCGAACTAAAATTCGCACCTTAACTTCATCTCATTACCCCTTAAAGTCCGAATGCACACATACACAATTTATATACAAATTTCATCCTCACAATGTATATAATTCATTCGGCCATTCACCACTCACCTAACAAAACTTCATATCAAATTTCCATGACTGATCACACCTATACTTACATTCCATATAGCCAAACATTACTTGTATATGTACCCATAAATTAAATGTGAGAATTTAGCAAAGTTACCTTTGAAAGACTCACTCGAACAACATGGAAATGTCCAGTTTTGGACAGCATTGAATTTTCAAATGAGACATGCATTAAACTTAACCGAATTTGTCATAAAATTTACAATATTGGACAGCATGTAAAAGCAAATTAAGGCAGCATAATAAGATAGTCACAATTGCACACGTCAACACATATTTGAGCAGACCATACCACACCATTTACTTCACCATTTAGCCACGGTTTCCAGGAGCAAATTAATCCACACTCACCAAACAAAACTATCAAAATCTTACATGCATGTCGCATGCAACAACAATCTCAAGCATCGCAACACTTAAAACCGAACAGCTTAGGAAGAAATATAAAATATTTGCAAAAACTCAATCGAAAATTCCTCCAAGATGAAAATCACCTATTTGATTTGCTCCATTGTATTTCTCTATTATTGCTTCCTCTTCTTCTTCTAGTTACAACAATTGCAAAAGAAAGAAAACATGAACACTCCTTCTTCTTCTCAAGTCATGGTAATTGTAACAAAAATGAGAATGGATGAACAACAAGGATTTTTCTTTCTTCTTCCTCAACTCACGGCAATGGGGGGGACATTCACCATTCTCTTCTTTTTTTTTTATTTCTTTACTACTAGCTTTCTATTTTATTGTTTCCTACATACATCACTAGCCTAACATGTTGGAAACATGTTTCCTTGCCCATCACTCTTGTCATGGCGGCCATTAGCTAATATCAAAGGGAATTTGACATGCAAGTCCACCCTTTGATTACATGCACTAATAGGCCACTTACATTTGCCTAGCACATTTCTAAGTTTTCTCACATAAGTCCTAATCACAAAAATTCATCTACAATTAAGAAAAATCCAAACATGAAATTTTCACACATTCATATTCACATATTCTAGACAATAAATATTACGTTCCAACATTTCGGTGACTCGATTTAGCGGTCCCGAAACCACTTCCCGACTAGGGTCAATTTTGGGCTGTCACATTTAGATTGGCCATTCCAATGGCTAATCATTTACAAACCCTTTTCTTACCAAACCATAGTCATATTATAAGATCAATTACACAAAGTGAGTGTTTTTCCATACATGCCACATTCAAAATACACAAGCCATTTTACCAATTTAAGCCTTCAGATAGTGTGAACGAGTCTTTGACCTATCCTGATTCTCAAGCCGGCTTGTCAAAACTACAATGAAAGAAAAGGAGGGAGTAAGCACAAATGCTTAGTAAGTTCACATGCAAATAGCAAGTAACATAGTCACACAATCTCACATAAAACATCATTTGCATAAACAACACCAAGACATTCATGTTTCATTTACATTTAATATCTTTCTATGATTTCATCATACCAAGTTTTCAACCCGAGGGTTTAAGCACATACCTGTCAAATTTTCACATTTACCATACTTACCAACATGTCACCTTCATTTTAGGCCTTCTTCTTATTCACTTAAGATTCACCCATTGAACACATCGGAATATAATTCGAATACACGGATTTCATGAAGCGTAAGTGTCATACCATGACTAGACAAACTCAATAGCTCGGAACTTATGTAGCCAAGCTACCATGTAACTCGCCCATAAGTGAACTCGGACTCAACTCAACGAGCTCGGGCGTTCGGATCCATAAGTGAACTCGGACTCAACTCAAAGAGCTTGGATGCCTAGTTACATTTCACGAACTCGGACTCAACTCAACGAGTTTGGAACTCAAATATCCTAGTGAAATGTCACGTGTATTCTAATCTATTCCCAAGGTTCAAATGGGCTTTTTCCTCGATTACACATCTTTGCCGCCTTCCACGGAATATTGAAACCGATACTCGGTACCAATTCATATTTAACAAGTAATAAACATAATTTGCATATTACTCAACAATAACCACAAAGCATAATATTTCATAATAATAATCATCATATCATATAAATATCATTAATTTACTTAAAATGACAATTATGTTACTACATTTACACATGAACTTACCTCGGTACAAAAGTATTAGCAATCGAGCCTATTCTTCGTAAACTTTGTTTTTCCCTTGATCGCGACTTGAATCTCGTTTCTCTTGATCTATAATGCCAAATTAATCTTATTTAATACAAACATTCATCAAAATAGCATTTAATACGAACTTTGGAAAAATTACATTTTTGCCCCTAAACTTTTGCATAATTACACTTTTGCCCCTAGGCTCGGGAATTAAACTTCATCCCTTATTATTATGTTTTATGACATGCTGATCATTTTTCCCTTCTATGGCAACATCAAATTCACACTCTAACATGTACTTATGACTATTAGGTATTTTTACTGATTAAGCCCTTTTACTCGTTTTCGCTTAAAACCGAGTAGTACAAGTTGTCTAACATAATTTAAAACCTCATATTCTATCATAAAACACCAAAATACACAAATTTCACCTATGGGTATTTTTCCAAATATGAACCCTAAGTTGAATTATTGCTAGCATAAGCTTAATCGAGCTATCGAGATTCCAAAAACGTAAAGAACATTAAAACGGGGCTTGGAATCACTTACTATGGAGCTTGAAAGGTTGAAACAAACCCTAACTATGAAGAACCCTTGAAATTTTGGCCTAAAGAAGAAGATGGACAAAAATTGGCTTTTAATTTTGTTTTTAATTCATTTTAATAACTAAATGACCAAAATGCCCTTACTACTAAACCTTCCAAAAATTCCATCGGTGTCCAATTTTTGTCCATAGACTTAGAAATTGGTCAAATTGCTATTTAAGACCTCCTCATTAATATTCCAAAACAATTTCATACTAAAAACTCCTAGAATGCAAGTTTTGCAAATTATTCGATTTAGTCCTTAATTTCAATTTAAGCACTTTAGGCATAGGATTTCATCACGAAATTTTCACACAATCATGCAATCATATCATAAACATCAAAATAATTATAAAATTATTATTTTTATCTCAGATTTGTGTTCACGAAACCACTATTCCGATTAGGCCCTAATTTGGGATATTACAACTCTCCCCCCTTTGAGGATTTTCGTCCTCGAAAATCTTACTGGTAAATAGGTGTGGGTATTGGTTTCTCATAGTTTATTCAGGTTCCCATGTAGTCTCTTCTACCCTGTGCTTTTGCCATAATACTTTCACGAGAGCGACACTTTTATTTCTTAATTGTTTGACTTCTCGAGCTAAAATCTTAATCGGTTCTTCTTCGTAAGTCATATCCGGTCGTAGTTCACTTTCTGTCAGTGAGATTATATGTGAAGGATCTGAACAATACCGATGTAACATAGATACGTGGAACACATCATGAATCTTCTCCAATTCAGGTGGTAATGCTAGCCGATATGCTACCGGTCCAACTTTTTCAATTATTTTATATGGTCCAATAAAACGCGGACTTAACTTGCCCTTCCGTCCAAATCTAAGGACCTTCTTCTATGGACACACTTTCAAAAATACCTTATCACTAACTTGAAACTCGATTTCCCTTCATTTCAAATCCGCATAAGATTTCTATCTGAAGCAGCTTTCAAACAATCTCGAATCACTTTCACCTTTTCTTCGGTTTCTTTTATTAGATCAACTCCATAAATCTGATTTTCCTTGAGTTCAGTCCAATACAATGGCGTCTGACATTTATGACCATACAATGCTTCATAAGGTGCCATCTTCAAACTCGTCTGATAACTATTATTATAAGCAAATTCTACCAACGGTAAGTACCTTTCCCAACTACCTTGAAATTCTAATACGCAACATCTGAGCATGTCTTCAAGAATCTGAATTACTCTCTCTGATTGTCCATCAGTTTGTGGATAAAAGGCAGTGCTGAAATTTAACTTTGTACCTAATGCCTCTTGCAACTTTTGCCAAAACCGTGAAGTAATTCTCAGATCTCTATCCAAAATGATTGACAAAGGTATTCCATGAAGTCTAACAATCTCACGGATATACAATTCAGCCAACTTATTAAGAGAATAATCCGTACGTACCGAAATAAAATTAGTCGATTTAGTCAGTCTGTCAACTATTACCCAGATGGCATTTTTCTTCCCCGGAGTTAACGGCAACCCTGATATAAAATCCATAGTAATTCGATCCCATTTCCATTCAGGAACCATGATAGGCTGGAGTAATCTCGAAGGAACTTGGTGTTCAGCTTTCACTTGTTGACAAACTAAGCACTTTGATACAAACTCAGAAATATCTCTTTTCATTCCACTCCACCAGTACATTTTCTTCAAGTCATTATACATTTTCGTACTACCCGGATGAACCGCCAAACAACCATTATCTGCTTCATTCAAAATCTTTTGAATCAACTCATCATTTTTTGGTACACAAATCTGATTTTTAAACATCAAGCAACCATCAGAACCGATTTTGAAATCTGATCCCGTATCAGCTTCACATTGCTTTCTCTTGGCTTGCAAATCTTGATCATTTTTCTGAGCTTCAGAAATCTGTTGTAAAAACATCAGTCTTGCTCTTAACTCTGCTAGAATCGAACTATCATTTGATATCTTTAACCGAGTGTTCATAGTTCTCAAAAAGCAAATAGCAATTTTCTGCTTAAAGCATCGGCACCCACATTCGCTTTTCCCGAATGGTAATCAATAACAAGCTTGTAATCTTTCAATAACTCCAACCATCTGTCTCAAATTCAAGTCCTTTTGTGACATCAAGTACTTCAGACTTTTGTGGTCGGTATGTACTCGACACTTTCCACCATACAAATAATGTCGCCAAATCTTCAAAGAAAACACTATAGCAGCCAATTCCAAATCATGAGTCGGATAATTTCTTTCGTGAGATTTTAATTGCCTCGAAGCATAAGCCACCACTTTTCCTTCTTGCATAAGTACACATCCTAAGCCATTTCGAGAAGCATCACTATACACCACAAATTCTTTACCTGATTCGGGTTGCACCAACATTGGTGCTTCAGTTAATAACTTTTTCAATTCTTTAAAACTCTGTTGACATTCTTCCGTCCATTCAAATTTAACATTCTTTTGGAGTAGTCTAGTCAGAGGAGCAGCAATTATAGAAAATCCATTTACAAACCGCCGATAATACCCAGCTAGCCCCAAGAAACTTCTAACTTCGGTTACATTTTTCAGTGGTTTCCAATCAACAATGGCTGAAATCTTACTAGGATCAACCCGTATACCATCACCTGAAACAATATGACCCAAAAATAAAACTTCCCGGAGCCAAAATTCACTTTTACTAAACTTAGCATACAGCTGCTTATCTTTCAAAGTTTGCAAAACTATCCTCAAATGCTCAGCATGCTCTGTCTCATTTTTTGAATAAATTAAAATCAACAAATTTGTCCAAGTATGGCCGAAACATGCGATTCATTAAATAAATAAACACAGCAAGAGCATTTGTCAACCCGAATGGCATAACTAAAAATTCATAATGACCGTACCTTGTTCTAAAAGCAGTTTTAGGCACATCCGACTCTTTTACTCGCAGTTGGTAATACCCAAATCTCAAGTCAATCTTTGAAAACCATGTCGCTCCTTTTAGCTGATCAAACAAATCATCAATCCTTGGCAACAGATACTTGTTTTTTATTGTCACCTTGTATAACTGTCGATAGTCAACACACAATCTCATAGAACTATCCTTCTTTTTCACAAAAAACACGGGAGCACCCCAAGGTGAAAAACTCAGTCTCACAAAACCTTTATCAGTCAACTCTTGCAACTACGACTTTAATTCTTTCAACTCTGCTGGTGCCATTCTATATGGAGCAATCGAGATCGGAGCTGTTCCCGGTATCAAATCAATACCAAATTCTACTTCCCTGACTGGAGGTAAACCCAGCAATTCTTCTGGAATACGTCCGCAAATTCACACACAATCGGCACTGATTCAACTTTCTTTTCAACTTCTTTTGTATTAATTACATACGCCAAATAAGTTTCATAACCCTTTCTCAAATATCTCTGAGCCGACATCGAAGAAATCATACTAGATAATGCCTCTGATTTGTCTGGTTCAACCCGCAGAATTTCACCACTTTCACACTTTAATTCTATAACCTTTTCTTTGAAATTTAATATAGCATCATGCAATATCAACCAATCCATACCCAAAATAACATCAAATTCATCAAACGACAACAACATCAAGTCGGCCAGAAAGTAATGACCATGAATCATTAAAGGGCATTTCTTGCATACTTTATCAACTATCACACATTTGCCAAACTGATTCGACACTCTAATCATAAATTTTGTGTTCTCAACAGGTATATTCATACTAGACACCAGTTTCATGCATACATATGAATGAGTAGAACCGGGATCAACCAAAGCAATAACATTAACATCATAAAGAGAAAATATACCAGTAATCACATCGGGTGATGAAGCATCTTCACGTGCCTTTATAGCATAAGTTCTATTTGGAGCCCTTGCTTGATTTAGTCTTGAATCTCGACTACATTTTTGTTGCTTGCTTGGTTCAGATTTTCTCGAATATCTTCCCTCGAGTCTGCACCACTAGCTTTTACATTCGAATTTTTTCTTTCTCGGCTCTCTCAGGCGTCTCTAATAAAATGATCAGGAGAACCACACGAAAACATTCATTCGCTCTACATGGGCCAAAATGATTTCTGCCACACCGCTGGCACTCAGGCTTAACAAATCTCGTATTTCCCACACTAGCCGTAGAAGTAGTCTGAGATTTAGGACCCACATTTTGCTTCTTAAAATTTCCATATGATTGACCAGCTGAAACTAGTGAACGAGGATTCATATTTCTAGATTTTCTGGATTGCTGTGAGAATGAAATGCTCGTCGGTCTTTTCTTCCAATTTCTAGTCTCAGCCTCTACCTTTTTCTTCTCTTTAAGTAGTTCTTCATCCTTGCAAGCTCGATCAACCAGTACTACCATTTCTTTTAATTCAAGAATCCCAACAAATACTTTGATGTCTTCATTGAGTCAGTCTTCAAATCTTCTGCACATTTTAGCTTCTGTAGGAATATATTCTCTAGCATACTTACTCAACCTGACAAACTCCCTTTCGTATTCAGTAATTGTCATGTTCCCCTGCTTTAATTCAAGAAACTCTTTACGCTTCTGATCAATAAATCTTTCACTGATATATTTCTTCCGAAATTCTTCTTGAAAGAACTCTCAAGTTACTTTCTCTTTCGATACTACTGAAATCAATGTCTTCCACCAATGATAAGATGAATCCCTCAATAATGATATAGCACATTTCAAGCATTCCTCAGGTGTACAAGACAATTCATCAAATACTCGAATAGAATTCTCGAGCCAAAACTCTGCTTTCTCGGCATCAGCATCAATATTTTCCCTGAATTCTTCGGGCCTTTGTTTACGGATTTTGTCAACTGGAGTTCGTGAAATTTCATCGATCTGACTTGAGGCATCGGGGTACAGTTGAGGAATCGGGAGGTGGGGAGGTTGTGCTTCGGGTTCGTCTGAACGAACTCAAGATACTGTGCACTCATCATCCGGAGAAAGGCTTCCGAGCCCTTCTCCTCCTCCTTGACCAACGAGAGGAGGTGGATTTTCAGTTGGCACCGCCCTTGATCGAGCTGGTGCTTTACTTTCTACATCATCACCGCGAATCGGATCGGGATCCATTTACTATAAAAAAATCATTTAAAAGGTCAGAAGTTGTCACACTATCACAATATATATATGGCATGTATAGCAAAACCCGTACATAAAACACATTAGTCCGAGAACTGACTAAACCTGCTCTGATACCACCTAATGTAACGCCTGCACTTGAGACCGTCATTGAGTCGAACACGAGGTGTTAACAGACTTAATTCATTACTTAAACAGCTCAAACAATTTATTTTTAAAATTTCCAGTCAAGCTAGCAATCTGTGTCACAGTCCCTTAAAAATTCATATCTCGAGTTCCAAAACTCGAAATCTAATTCTGTAAATTTTTCCTAAAATTAGACCCAATTATATATTTACTAATTTTTTTCTAGAAATTTTTTTCAAGCTAATTAGTACATTTTATTAGTTAAAGTCTCACCTATTTTAGGGTTTGGCTGCTCTAACCGCTGTATATTACGAATTAGATATATCTCTGTACAAAATTTCAATGACTATGAAGTTTTTTTCTCTTAAAACTAGACCCAATAAGGAATCTTTAAATATAAGGCATGAATTCTTATTATTTTTGTACAACTTATGATGAATTTTTAAAGTCACAACAGGGGATCTAAAAATCACTCTGGCCTTGTTTCACAAAAATTCAAATATCTCATAAAATATAATTTATATACCTGTTTTGTTAAATTCATATGAAAATAGACTAATTAAGATTCAATTTGATAACTTACTCATCATCTAATTCCATTTCTAATATTTTTAGTGATTTTCCAAATTTACATCACTGCTGCTGTCAGATTCTGTTTTATGGCAAATTTCAGTTTACTAAGGATTTTCATGGACTAAATAGCATTTTAAACATACATAACATCAAATATGACTTAGATTGGCCATTCCAATGGCTAATCATTTACAAACCCTTTTCTTACCAAACCATAGCCATATCATAAGATCAATTACACAAACTGAGTGTTTTGCCATACATGCCACATTCAAAATACACAAGCCATTTTACCAATTTAAGCCTTCGGATAGTGTGAACGAGTCTTTGACCTATCCCGATTCTCAAGCTGGCTTGTCAAAACTACAATGAAAGAAAAGGAGGGAGTAAGCACAAATGCTTAGTAAGATCACATGCAAATAGCAAGTAACATAATCACACAATCTCACATAAAACATCATTTGCATAAACAACACCAAGACATTCATGTTTCATTTACATTTAATATCTTTCTACGATTTCATCATACCAAGTTTTAAACCCGTGGGTTTAAGCACATACCTGTCAAATTTTCTCATTTACCACACTTACCAACATGTCACCTTCATTTTAGGCCTTCTTCTTATTCACTTACGATTTACCCATTAAACACATCGGAATATAATTCGAATACACGGATTTCATGAACGTTAGTGTCATACCCGCAGCTAGACAAACTCAAGAGCCTGCGGAACTTATGTAGCCAAGCTACCATGTAACTCGCCCATAAGTGAACTCGGACTCAACTCAACGAGCTCAGGCATTCGCATCCATAAGTGAACTCAGACTCAACTCAACAAGCTCGGATGCCTAGTTACATTTCACGAACTCGGACTCAACTCAACGAGTTCGGAACTCAAATATCCTAGTGACATGTCACGTGTATTCTAATCTATTCCCAAGGTTCAAACGAGCTTTTTCCTCGATTACACATCTTTGCCGTCTTCCACGGAATATTGAAACTGATACTCGGTAGCAATTCATATTTAACAAGTAATAAACTTAATTTGCATATTACTCAACAATAATCATCATATCATATAAATATCATTAAGCTACTTAAAATGACAATTATGTTGCTACATTTACACATGAACTTACCTCGGTACAAAATTATTAGCAATCGAGCCTATTCTTCGTAAACTTTGTTTTTCCCTTGATCGCGACTTGAATCTCATTTCTCTTGATCTATAATGCCAAATTAATCTTATTTAATACATACATTCATCAAAACAACATTTAATATGAACTTTGGCAAAATTACATTTTTGCCCCTAAACTTTTGCATAATTACACTTTTGCCCCTAGGCTCGGGAATTAAACTTCATCCCTTATTATTATGTTTTATTACATGCTGATCATTTTTTCATTCTATGGCAACATCAAATTCACACTCTAACATGTACTTATGACTATTAGGTATTTTTACTGATTAAGCCCTTTTACTCGTTTTCGCTTAAAACCGAGTAGTACAAGTTGTCTAAAATAATTTAAAACCTCATATTCTATCATAAAACAGCAAAATACACAAATTTCACCTATGGGTATTTTCCAAATATGAACCCTAAGTTGAATTATTGCTAGCATAAGCTTAATCGAGCTATCGGGATTCCAAAAACGTAAAGAACATTAAAAACGGGGCTTGGAATCACTTACTATGGAGCTTGAAAGGTTGAAACAAACCCTAACTATGGAGAACCCTTGAAATTTCAGCCTAATGAAGAAGATGGACAAAAATTGGCTTTTAATTTTGTTTTTAATTCATTTTAATAACTAAATGAATGCCCTTACTACTAAACCTTCCAAAAATTCCATCGGTGTCCAATTTTTGTCTATAGACTTAGAAATTGGTAAAATTGCTATTTAAGACCTCCTCATTAATATTCCAAAACAATTTCATACTAAAAACTCCTAGAATGCAAGTTTTGCAAATTATTCGATTTAGTCCTTAATTTCAATTTAAGCACTTTAGGCATAAGATTTCATCACGAAATTTTTACACAATCATGCAATCGTATCATAAACATCAAAATAGTGATAAAATAATTATTTCTATCTCAGATTTGTGGTCACAAAACCACTATTCCGATTAAGCCCTAATTCGGGATATTACAACTCTCCCCCCTTTGAGGATTTCTGTCCTCGAAAATCTTACCGGTAAACAGGTGTGGGTATTGGTTTCTCATAGTTTCTTCAGGTTCCCATGTAGTCTCTTCTACCCTGTGCTTTTGCCACAATACTTTCACGAGAGCGACACTTTTATTTCTTAATTGTTTGACTTCTCGGGCTAAAATCTTAATCGGTTCCTCTTCGTAAGTCATATCCGGTCGTAGTTCAATTTCTATCAGTGAGATTATATGTGAAGGATCTGAACAATACCGATGTTACATAGATACGTGGAACACATCATGAATCTTCTCTAATTCAGGTGGTAATGCTAGTCGATATGCTACCGGTCTAACTTTTTCAATTATTTCATATGGTCCAATAAAACGCGGACTTAACTTGCCCTTCCGTCCAAATCTAATGACTTTCTTCCATGGAGACACTTTCAAAAATACCTTATCACTAACTTGAAACTCAAGTTCCCTTCGTTTCAAATCCACATAAGATTTCTATCTGAAGCAGCTTTCAAACAATCTCGAATCACTTTCACCTTTTCTTCGGTTTCTTTTATTAGATCAACTCCATAAATCTGATTTTCCTTGAGTTCAGTCCAATACAATGGCGTCTAACATTTATGACCATACAATGCTTCATAAGGTGCCATCTTCAAACTCGTCTGATAACTATTATTATAAGCAAATTCTACCAACGGTAAGTACCTTTCCCAACTACCTTGAAATTCCAATATGCAACATCTGAGCATGTCTTCAAGAATCTGAATTACTCTCTCTGATTGTCCATCAGTTTGTGGATAAAAGGCAGTGCTGAAATTTAACTTTGTACCTAATGCCTCTTGCAACTTTTGCCAAAACCGTGAAGTAAATCTCGGATCTCTATCCGAAATGATTGACAAAGGTATTCCATGAAGTCTAACAATCTCACAGATATACAATTCATCCAACTTATTAAGAGAATAATCCGTACGTACCAGAATAAAATTAGCCGATTTAGTCAGTCTGTCAACTATTACCCAGATGGCATTTTTCTTCCCCGGAGTTAACGGCAACCCTGATATAAAATCCATAGTAATTCGATCCCATTTCCATTCAGGAACCATGATAGGCTGGAGTAATCCCAAAGGTACTTGGTGTTCAGCTTTCACTTGTTGACAAACTAAGCACTTTGATACAATCTCAGAAATATCTCTTTTCATTCCACTCCACCAGTACATTTTCTTCAAGTCATTATACATTTTCGTACTGCCCGGATGAACCGCCAAACAGCGATTATGTGCTTCAAGCAAAATCTTTTGAATCAACTCATCATTTTTCCGTACACAAATTCGATTTTTAAACATCAAGCAACCATCAGAACCGATTCTGAAATCTGATCCCGTATCAGCTTCACATTGCTTTCTCTTGGCTTGCAAATCTTGATCATTTTTCTGAGCTTCAGAAATCTTTTGTAAAAACATCGGTCTTGCTCTTAACTCTGCTAGAATCGAACCATCATTTGATATCTTTAACCGAGTGGTCATAGTTCTCAAAGCAAATGGCAATTTTCTGCTTAAAGCATCGGTAACCACATTCGCTTTTCCCGAATGGTAATCAATAACAAGCTCGTAATCTTTCAATAACTCCAACCATCTTCGCTGTCTCAAATTCAAGTCCTTTTGTGACATCAAGTACTTAAGACTTTTGTGGTCGGTATATACTCGGTACTTTTCACCATACAAATAATGTCGTCAAGTCTTCAAAGAAAACACTATAGCAGCCAATTCCAAATCATGAGTCGGATAATTTCTTTCGTGATATTTTAATTGCCTCGAAGCATAAGCCACCACTTTTCCTTCTTGCATAAGTACACATCCTAAGCCATTTCGAGAAGCATCACTATACACCACAAATTCTTTACCTGATTCAGGTTGTACCAACACTGGTGCTTCAGTTAATAACTTTTTCAATTCTTCAAAACTCTATTGACATTCTTCCGTCCATTCAAATTTAACATTCTTTCAGAGTAGTCTAGTCAAAGGAGCAGCAATTATAGAAAATCCATTTAAAAACTGCCGATAATACCCAGCTAGCCCCAAGAAACTTCTAACGTCGGTTACATTTTTCGGTGGTTTCCAATCAACAATGGCTGAAATCTTACTAGGATCAACCCGTATACCATCACCTGAAACAATATGACCCAAAAATCCAACTTCCCGGAGCCAAAATTAACTTTTACTAAACTTAGCATACAGCTGCTTATCTTTCAAAGTTTGCAAAACTATCCTCAAATGCTCAGCATGCTCTGTCTCATCTTTTGAATAAATTAAAATATCATCTATAAACACCACAACAAATTTGTCCATGTATGGCCGAAATATGCGATTCATTAAATCCATAAACACAGCAAGAGCATTTGTCAACCCGAATGGCATAACTAAAAATTCATAATGACCGTACCTTGTTCTAAAAGCAGTTTTAGGCACATCCGACTCTTTTACTCGCAGTTGGTAATACCCAGATCTCAAGTCAATCTTTGAAAACCATGTCGCTCCTTTTAGCTGATCGAACAAATCATCAATCCTTGGCAACGGATACTTGTTTTTGATTGTCACCTTGTTTAACTGCCGATAGTCAACACACAATCTCATAGAACCATCCTTCTTTTTCACAAAAAACACGGGAGCGCCCCAAGGTGAAAAACTCGGTCTCACAAAACCTTTATCAGTCAACTCTTGCAACTACGACTTTAATTCTTTCAACTCTGCTGGTGCCATTCTATATGGAGCAATCGAGATCGGAGTTGTTCCTGGTATCAAATCAATACCAAATTCTACTTCCCTGACTGGAGGTAAACCCAACAATTCTTCTGGAAATACGTCCGTAAATTCACACACAACCGACACTGATTCAACTTTCTTTTCAACTTCTTTTGTATTAATTACATACGCCAAATAAGCTTCATAACCCTTTCTCAAATATCTCTGAGCCGACATCGAAGAAATCATACTAGATAATGCCTCGATTTGTGCGGTTCAACCCGAAATTTCACCACTTTCACACTCTAATTCTATAACCTTTTGTTTGCAATTTATTATAGCATCATGCAATATCAACCAATCCATACCCAAAATAACATCAAATTCATCAAACGGCAACAACATCAAGTCGGCCAGAAAGTAATGACCACGAATCATTAAAGGGCATTTCTTGCATACTTTATCAACTATCACACATTTGCCTAACGGATTCGACACTCTAATCATAAATTATGTGTTCTCAACAGGTATATTCATACTAGACACCAGTTTCATGCATACATATGAATGAGTAGAACCGAGATCAACCAAAGCAATAACATTAACATCATAAAGAGAAAATATACCAGTAATCACATCGGGTGATGAAGCATCTTCACGTGCCTTTATAGCATAAGTTCTAGTGGAGCCCTTGCTTGATTTAGTCTTGAATCTCGACTACATTTTTGTTGCTTGCTTCGGTTCCAGCTTTTCTCGAATATCTTCCCCTCGAGTCTGTACCACTAGCTTTTACATTCTGAATTTTTTCTTTCTCAGCTCTCTCTGAGCTGTCTCTAATAAAATGATCCGGAGAACCACACAGAAAACATTCATTCGCTCTACAAGGGCCAAAATGATTTCTACCATACCGCTGGCACTCAGGCTTAACAAATCTCGTATTTCCCACACTAGCCGTAGAAGTAGTCTGAGATTTAGGACCCACATTTTGCTTCTTAAAATTTCCATATGATTGACCAGCCGGAACCAGTGAACGAGGATTCATATTTCTAGATTTTCTGGATTGCTGTAAGAATGAAATGCTCGTCGGTCTTTTCTTCCAATTTCTAGTCTCAGCCTCTACCTTTTTCTTCTCTTTAAGTAGTTCTTCAGCCTTGCAAGCTCGATCAACCAATACTACCATTTCTTTTAATTCAAGAATCCCAACAAATACTTTGATGTCTTCATTGAGTCAGTCTTCAAATCGTCTGCACATTTTAGCTTCTGTAGGAATATATTCTCTAGCATACTTACTCAACCTGACAAACTCCCTTTAGTATTCAGTAACTATCATGTTCCCCTGCTTTAATTCAAGAAACTCTTTACACTTCTGATCAATAAATCTTTCACTGATATATTTCTTCCCAAATTCCTCTTGAAAGAACTCCCAAGTTACTTTCTCTTTCGATACTACTGAAATCAATGTCTTCCACCAATGATAAGCTGAATCCCTCAACAATGATATAGCTCATTTCAAGCATTCCTCAGGTGTACAAGACAATTCATCAAATACTCAAATAGAATTTTCGAGCCAAAACTCTGCTTTCTCGGCATCAGCCTCAATATTTTCCCTGAATTCTTCGGCCCCTTGTTTACGGATTCTGTCAACTGGAGTTCTGTGAAATTTCATCAAATCTACACGTTGAGGCATCGGGGGTACAGGTTGAGGAATCGGGGGAGGTGGGGGAGGTTGTGCATTCGGGTTCGTACGAACGAACTCAGTATACCAGGCACTCATCATCTAGAGAAAGGCTTCCTGAGCCCCTTCTCCTCCTCCTTGACCAACAGTAAGAGGTGGATTTTCAGTTGGCACCGCCCCTTCAGCCGGAGCTGGTGCATTACTCTCTACCTCATCAGCCGCAACTGGATTGGGATCCATTTACTATAAAAAAAATCATTTAAAAGGTTAGAAGTTGTCACACTATCACAATATATATATGGCATGTATAGCAAAACCCGTACATACAACACATTAGTCCAAGAACTGACTAAACCTGCTCTGATACCACCCAATGTAATGCCTTGTACCCTAGACCGTCGCTGGAGTCGAACACGAGGTGTTAACAGACTTAATTCATTACTTAAACAGCTCAAACAATTTATTTTTAAAATTTCTAGTCAAGCTAGCAATCTGCGTCACAGTCGCTAAAAAATTCATATCTCGAGTTCCGAGACTCAAAATCCAATTCCGTAAATTTTCCCTGAAAATAGGCTCATATATATATATTTAATAAATTGTTTTTAGAATTTTTGGTCAAGCCAATTAGTACATTTTATTAGTTAAAGTCTCCCCTATTTTAGGGTTTGACTGCTCTGACCTCTGTATATTACGCATCAAATATATCTCTGTACAGAATTTCAATGACTATGAAGTTTGTTTCTCTTACAACTATACTCAATAAGAAATCTTTACATATAAAGCATGACTTATAATTATTTTTGTACAATTTATGATGAATTTTTAAAGTCGAGCAGGGATCTAAAATCACTCCGCCCTGTTTCACAAAAATTCAAATATCTCATAAAATATAATTTATATACCTGTTTTGTTCAATCCATATGAAAATAGACTAACTAGGCTTCAATTTTATAACTTACTCATAATTTAATTCCATTTCCCCTATTTTTAGTGATTTTTCAAATTTAAATCATCTTCTTTGTCGATTCTGTTTTATGGCAAATTTCACTTTACTAAGGATTTTCATGGACTAAATAGCATTTTAAACATACATAACATCAAATATGAGTTAGATTGGCCATTCCAATGGCTAATCATTTACAAACCCTTTTCTTACCAAACCATAGCCATATCATAAGGTCAATTACACAAAGTGAGTGTTTTGCCATACATGCCACATTCAAAATACACAAGCCATTTTACCAATTTAAGCCTTCAGATAGTGTGAACGAGTCTTTGACCTATCCTGATTCTCAAGTCGGCTTGTCAAAACTACAATGAAAGAAAAGGAGGGAGTAAGCACAAATGCTTAGTAAGTTCACATGCAAATAGCAAGTAACATAATCACACAATCTCACATAAAACATCATTTGCATAAACAACACCAAGACATTCATGTTTCATTTACATTTAATATCTTTCTATGATTTCATCATAACAAGTTTTCAACCCGAGGGTTTAAGCACATACCTGTCAAGTTTTCTCATTTACCACACTTACCAACATGTCATCTTCGTTTTAGGCCTTCTTCTTATTCACTTAAGATTCACCCATTGAACACATCGGAATATAATTCGAATACACGGATTTCATTAACGTAAGTGTCATACCCGCAGCTAGACAAACTCAATAGCCTGCGAAACTTATGTAGCCAAGCTACTATGTAACTCGCCCGTAAGTGAACTCGGACTCAACTCAACGAGCTCGGGCGTTCGCATCCATAAGTGAACTCGGACTCAACTCAACGAGCTCGGATGCCTAGTTACATTTCACGAACTTAGACTCAACTCAATGAGTTCGGAACTCAAATATCCTAGTGACATGTCACGTGTATTCTAATCTATTCCCAAGGTTTAAACGGGCTTTTTCCTCGATTACACATCTTTGCCGTCTTCCACGGAATATTGAAACCGATACTCGGTAGCAATTCATATTTAACAAGTAATAAACATAATTTGAATTCAAGCACTTTTCACCATACAAATAATGTCGCCAAATCTTCAAAGAAAACACTATAGTAGCCAATTCCAAATCATGAGTCGAATAATTTCTTTCGTGAGATTTTAATTGCCTCGAAGCATAAGCCACCACTTTTCCTTCTTGCATAAGTACACATCCTAAGCCATTTCGAGAAGCATCACTATACACCACAAATTCTTTACCTGATTCGGGTTGTACCAACACTGGTGCTTCAGTTAATAACTTTTTCAATTCTTCAAATCTCTGTTGACATTCTTCCGTCCATTTAAATTTAACATTCTTTCGGAGTAGTCTAGTCAGAGGAGCAGCAATTATAGAAAATCCATTTACAAACCGTCGATAATACCCAGCTAGCCCCAAGAAACTTCTAACATCAGTTACATTTTTCAGTGGTTTCCAATCAACAATGGCTGAAATCTTACTAGGATCAACTTGTATACCATCACCTGAAACAATATGACCCAAAAATCCAACTTCCCGGAGCCAAAATTCACTTTTACTAAACTTAGCATACAACTGTTTATCTTTCAAAGTTTGCAAACATATCCTCAAATGCTCAGCATGCTCTATCTCATCGTTTGAATAAATTAAAATATCATTTATAAACACCACAACAAATTTGTCCAAGTATGGCCGAAATATGCGATTCATTAAATCCATAAACACAGCAAGAGCATTTGTCAACCCGAATGGCATAACTAAAAATTCATAATGACCGTACCTTGTTCTAAAAGCAGTTTTAGGCACATCCGACTCTTTTACTCGCAGTTGGTAATACCCAGATCTCAAGTCCATCTTTGAAAACCATGTCGCTCCTTTTAGCTGATCAAACAAATCATCAATCCTTGGCAACGGATACTTGTTTTTGATTGTCACCTTGTTTAACTGCCGATAGTCAACACACAGTCTCATAGAACCATCCTTCTTCTTCACAAAAAACACGGGAGCGCCCCAAGGTGAAAAACTCAGTCTCACAAAACCTTTATCAGTCAACTCTTGCAACTGCGACTTTAATTCTTTCAACTCTGCTGAGGCCATTCTATATGGAGCAATCGAGATAGGAGCTGTTCCCAGTATCAAATCAATACCAAATTCTACTTCCCTGACTGGAGGTAAACCCGACAATTCTTCTGGAAATACGTCCGTAAATACAAACACAACCGGTAGTAATTCAACTTTCTTTTCAACTTCTTTTGTATTAATTACATACGCCAAATAAGCTTCATAACCCTTTCTCAAATATCTCTGAGCCGACATCGAAGAAATCATACTAGATAATGCCTCTAATTTGTCTGGTTCAACCCGCAGAATTTCACCACTTTCACACTTTAATTCTATAACCTTTTCTTTGCAATTTATTATAGCATCATGCAATATCAACCAATCCATACCCAAAATAACATCAAATTCATCAAACGGCAACAACATCAAGTCGGCCAGAAAGTAATGACCACGAATCATTAAAGGACATTTCTTGCATACTTTATCAACTATCACACATTTGCCTAACGGATTCGACACTCTAATCATAAATTCTGTGTTTTCAACAGGTATATTCATACTAGACACCAGTTTCATGCATACATATGAATGAGTAGAACCGAGATCAATCAAAGCAATAACATTAACATCATAAAGAGAAAATATACTAGTAATCACATCGGGTGATGAAGCATCTTCACGTGCCTTTATAGCATAAGTTCTAGCTGGAGCTCTTGCTTCAGATTTATCTGCTGAATATCTGGCTACATTTTTGTTACTTGCTTCATTTCCAGCTTTTCTCGAATATCTTCCCCTCGAGTCTGCACCACTAGCTTTTACATTCTTAATTTTTTCTTTCTCAGCTCTCTCTGGGCAGTCTCTAATAAAATGATCCGGAGAACCATACAAAAAACATTCATTCACTCTACATGGGCCAAAATGATTTCTGCCACACCGCTGGCACTCAGGCTTAACAAATCTCGTTTTTCCCACACTAGCCATAGAAGTAGTCTGAGATTTAGGACCCACATTTTGCTTCTTAAAATTTCCATATGATTGACCAGCCGGAACCAGTGAACGAGGATTCATATTTCTAGATTTTCTGGATTGCTGTGAGAATGAAATGCTCGTCGGTCTTTTCTTCCAATTTCTAGTCTCAGCCTCTACCTTTTTCTTCTCTTTAAGTAGTTCTTCAGCCTTGCAAGCTCGATCAACCAGTACTACCATTTCTTTTAATTCAAGAATCCCAACAAATACTTTGATGTCTTCATTGAGTCCGTCTTCAAATCGTCTGCACATTTTAGCTTCTGTAGGAATATATTCTCTAGTATACTTACTCAACCTGACAAACTCCCTTTCGTATTCAGTAACTGTCATGTTCCCCTGCTTTAATTCAAGAAACTCTTTACGCTTCTGATCAATAAATCTTTCACTGATATATTTCTTCCGAAATTTCTCTTGAAAGAATTCGCAAGTTACTTTCTCTTTCGATACTACTGAAATCAATGTCTTCCACCAATGATAAGTGAATCCTCAACAATGATATAGCACATTTCAAGCATTCCTCGTGTACAAGACAATTCATCAAATACTCGAATAGAATTCTCGAGCCAAAACTCGCTTTCTCAGTATCAAGATCAATATTTTCCCCAATTCTTCGCCCCTTGTTTACGGATTCATCAACTGGAGTTTCGTGAAATTTCATCGATCTACACCTTGGGGCATTGGGGTACAGTTGAGGAATCGGGGAGGTGGGGAGGTTGTGCATTCGGGTTCATACAAACGAACTCAAGATACTGTGCACTCATCATCCGGAGAAAGGCTTCCGAGCCCTTCTCCTCCTCCTTGACCAACAATAGGAGGTGGATTTTGATTGGCACCGCCCTTCAATAGGAGCTGGTGCATTACTCTCTACATCATCACCGTAATCGGATGGGATCCATTTACTATAAAAAATCATTTAAAAGGTCAGAAGTTGTCACACTATCACAATATATATATATCGCATGTATAGCAAAACCCGTACATACAACACATTAGTCCGAGAACCGACTAAACCTGCTCTGATACCACCCAATGTAACGCCCCGTACCCGAGACCGTCGCTGGAGTCGAACACGAGGTGTTAACAGACTTAATTTTTCCTGAAACTAGACTCAATTATCTATTTACTAATTTTTTTCTAGAATTTTTTGTCAAGCCAATTAGTACAGTTTATTAGATAAAGTCTCACCTATTTTAGGGTTTGACTCCTCTAACATCTATATATTACGAATCAGATATATCTCTCTACAGAATTGCAATGACTATGAAGTTTATTTCTCTTAAAACTAGACTCAATAAGGAATCTGTAAATATAAGGCTTGAATTCTAATTATTTTTGTACAATTTATGATGAATTTTTAAAGTCACAACAGAGGATCTAAAAATCACTCTGGCCCTGTTTCACAAAAATTCAAATATCTCATAAAATATAATTTATATACCTGTTTTGTTAAATCCATATGAAAATAGACTAATTAAGCTTCAATTTCATAACTTACTCATCATTTAATTCTATTTCTAATATTTTTAGTGATTTTTCAAATTTACATCACTACTGCTGTCAAATTCGGTTTTATGGCAAATTTCACTTTACTAAGGAGTTTCATGGACTAAATAGCATTTTAAACATACATAACATCAAATATGACTTAGATTGGCCATTCCAATGGCTAATCATTTACAAACCCTTTTCTTACCAAACCATAGCCATATCATAAGATCAATTACACAAAGTGAGTGTTTTGCCATACATGCCACATTCAAAATACACAAGCCATTTTACCAATTTAAGCCTTCGGATAGTGTGAACGAGTCTTTGACCTATCCCGATTCTCAAGCTGGCTTGTCAAAACTACAATGAAAGAAAGGAGGGAGTAAGCACAAATGCTTAGTAAGTTCACATGCAAATAGCAAGTAACATAATCACACAATCTCACATAAAACATCATTTGCATAAACAACACCAAGACATTCATGTTTCATTTACATTTAATATCTTTCTACGATTTCATCATACCAAGTTTTCAACCCGAGGGTTTAAGCACATACCTGTCAAATTTTCTCATTTACCACACTTACCAACATGTCACCTTCGGAATATAATTCGAATACACGGATTTCATGAACGTAAGTGTCATACCCGCAGCTAGACAAACTCAATAGCCTGCGGAACTTATGTAGCCAAGCTACCATGTAACTCGCCCATAAGTGAACTCGGACTCAACTCAACGAGCTCGGGCGTTCGCATCCATAAGTGAACTTGGACTCAAATCAACGAGCTCGGATGCCTAGTTACATTTCACGAACTCGGACTCAACTCAACGAGTTCAGAACTCAAATATCCTAGTGACATGTCACGTGTATTCTAATCTATTTCCAAGGTTCAAACGGGATTTTTCCTCGATTACACATCTTTTCAGTCTTCCACGGAATATTGAAACCGATACTCGATAGCAAGTCATATTTAACAAGTAATAAACATAATTTGCATATTACTCAACAATAACCACAAAGCATAATATTTCATAATAATAATCATCATATCATATAAATATCATTAAGTTACTTAAAATGACAATTATGTTACTACATTTACACTTGAAATTACCTCGGTACAAAATTATTAGCAATCGAGCCTATTCTTCGTAAACTTTGTTTTTACCTCGATCACAACTTGAATCTCGTTTCTCTTAATCTATAATGCCAAATTAATCTTATTGAGTCCCTAATTTCAATTTAAGCACTTTAGGCATAGGATTTCATCACGAAATTTTCACACAATCATGCAATCATATCATAAACATCAAAATAATTATAAAATAATTATTTCTATCTCGAAATTGTGGTCACGAAACCACTATTCCGATTAGGCCTTAATTTGGAAAATTACAATTCCTGTCCACATGGGCAGTCACACGAGCATGTGTCTAGGCCATGTATGACACACAGTTAGCCCTACGGTCGTGTTTTCCAACCGTGTTTCCCCTGCGCCTTAATTTTACAAGTCAGTATGCATGGTAGTAAACACAGGGCAGAGACAAGGCCGTGTGTCTCAGCCGTGTGGAGGACACGGCCTAACACACGGGCGTGAGCCTTGGCCATGTGCCCTTAATTGGTTGCTGACATCAAAAATAGAATGTCAAGGTTTTTTTACACAGACTGAGACACGGGTGTGTCATGACCGTGTGAAGGACACGGGCCATGGACACAGGTGTGTGCCAAGCAGTGTAAAAACCCCTGTAGGTTCGAAACAAAAAATAAATTCGCAGGGGCTAGGGACACGGGCGTGTCCTGATATGTTCAGGCTAGATGACGGGCCTTCAACATGGCCATGTTAAGAAGACACATGAGTGTGTCGCCCTTCCACACGGGCATGTGCCCTTGTCAGCTTGAAATTTTACAAAGTTTTCTAGATTGCATAGATTAGTCCTGAATCAATTCCAAGGTGTGTTCCGGGCCTCGTAAGCCTATAGTAGGGACACTAAGGTATTATGAAAAGTTTTAATTTGGAGCGAAATTTCATATCTAGGAATTGCATGTTTGTACGTGTTTAAGTTCGGTAACAACTCGTATCCTGTTCCAGCTTCAAACTCGGATAAGGGGTGTTACATTTAGTGGTATCAGAGCTATGGTTTAGTCGATTCTTGGACTAACATAGCATGATTACGAGTCTAGCTATACATGCTATAAATATATTGTGATAGTGTGACGATTCTAGACAAATTTAAATTGTGTTTTCATGTAGTAACTGGATTCCGACAGAGCTATGGTAGATGATGTGGAAAGTAATGTGCTAGCTCCCTCTAAAGGGACCACGCCAGTCGAAAGTGGGCCCGTGACATTAAGTTAGGGCGGAAGGGCTAGAGAAGTCTACCTCTATATGGATGCTTGGTACTTGGAGTTTGTTCGTGCAAATCTACAAACTCCGCCTCCCCTACCTCCTCTGATTCATCAGCCTACTCATATAGCTCCCCTAGGAGTAGAAGTGGTTAGGAGAGAAAAACCTCTGGTAGATAGAATTTATAAGCATGGGGCTGAGGAATTTTGGGCTAAAATTGATGATGACCTAGAGAGAGCAGAGTTCTGGTTGGAAAATACCATTAGGGTATTCGATGAATTGTCTTGCGACCCTGAGCAGTGCATGAAGTATGTTATGCCACTCCTGCAAGACTCGACCCACCAATGGTGGAACACCCCTTGTTTCTGTTGTACCAAGGGAAAGGATTACATGGGAGTTTTTCCAGGAAGTATTCTGAAAGAAGTATATTAGTGAGAGGTTTATAGACCAGAAGAGGAAAGAATTTCTAGAATTGAAGAAAGGCTGAATGACGGTAACAGAGTATGACTGTGAGTTCGTTAGACTTAGAAAATACGCTAGGAGTGCATATCTACTGAAGCCACTATGTGCAAGAGGTTTGAGGATGGTTTGAACGAAAACATCTGATCGTTAGTTTGTATTTTGGAGTTAAGAGAATTTGTAGTACTTATTGAGAGAGCATGTAAGGTTGAAGAATTGGCCAAACAGAAGAGAAGAGCTAATATTAAGTCACGTGACTCCAAGAAAAGACAAATAGGATGATTATTTCAGACCTCACCCAAGAAATTGAGGGAGTTTCCTACTCGAACAAATGCGTCGATAGAATTCTCAAGCAGAAACAAGAATAAGCAGTATGCGACATCTAAAACTCAGACCACTTCCATTGCGAGTGTTGGTAGTGCTCAATCGAATAGACCGGAGTGTTTGCAATATGGTAGAAGACACTTCGGTGAGTGCCGAGGTAATGATAAAGGCTACGTCAAGTGTGGTTCACTAGACCACTTTATTCGAAACTATTCTGAGATGGAGGAGAAAGACAAAAAGGATGATGTGAGAGTGAGTAATGCTCCTTCAAGGGGTAGACCACAGAAGCACCCTGGGAGTGAGGTTGGCAGCATAGGTACGCCTAGAGACTCTACTGTGAGGTCTGAGGGCAGAGCTTTGCAAGGACATACGCTATTCGCGCTCGCGAAGATGCTGCGTCTCCTGATGTTATTACGGGTACCTTTTCTATCTATGATATATCTGTAGCTGCTTTGATCGACCCAGGGTCTACCTACTCTTATATTTGCATGAAATTGGTACCTAGTACGAATATGCTAGTGGAGTCTACTGAATTTGTGGTAAAAGTGTTCAACCCATTAGGCAAACACGTAATAGTTGACAAAGTGTATAGAAATTGTCCTTTAATGGTTAGGAGCCACTATTTTTCAACTAACCTAATGCTACTACTATTTGAGGAATTTGACCTAATTCTTAGCATGGATTGGTTGATTGTTCATAACGTGTTACTAAACTGTGGTAGTAAGTTTATTAAATTGAGATATGAAAATGGAGATATTATTCGGGTTGCATCAGGTGAATTGGACAGCTTACCACTACTGATTTCCTCTATGACTGCTGAGAAATACTTGAGAAAGGGGTATGAGTCCTATCTTGCGTTTGTGTTGAATACTAAAGAATCGAGAGTAAAGATTAAGTCAAGTGCCAATGGTATGTGAGTACCCGGATGTGTTTCTGGAAGAATTGCTCGGATTACTCCAACAAGGGAAGTTGAGTTTGGTATCGAGTTAGTCCCTAGTACAGCACCTATCTCGATTGTTTCGTATAGGATGGCTCTGATGGAGTTAAGAGTTAAAGAGCAAGATGTGCCAAAAACTGCGTTTCAGATGAGATACAGGCACTATGAGTTCCTTGTCATGCCTTTTATCGTAACAAATGCTCCCAACGTGTTTATGGACTTGATGAATCGTATTTTTCGGCCGTACTTGGATAAGTTCGTGGTTGTTTTTATCGATGATATATTAATTTATTCTCGTGATGAGAGTGAGCATGCAGATCATTTAAGAATTGTTTTGAAGACATTACGAGATAAGCAGCTATATGCCAAGTTTAGCAAAAGTGATTTTTGGCTCTGAGGGGTTAGATTCTTGGGACACATCGTGTCGGGTGATAGGATTAGAGTTGACCCGAGTAAGATCTCGACTATTATTGAGTGGAAACCACCAAGGAATGTATTGGAGATTAGAAGCTTTCTAGGTTTAGTAGGCTACTATAGAAGATTCGTTAAAGGATTCTCCATTATTGCCACTTCGATGACAAGGTTTTTACAGAAAGATGTCAAGTTCGAGTGGACAGAAAAATGCCAATAGAGTTTTGAGAAACTTAAAGCGTTCTTGACTGAAGCCACAATTTTAGTGCAACTAGAACCGAGAAAAGAATTCGCAGTATATAGTGATGCATCCCTGAATGGATTAGGATGCGTGCTCATGCAAGAAAGCAAGGTGATAGCATACGCCTTGAGACAACTGAAGCCACATGAGAAAAATTATCCGACTCACGACTTAGAGTTAGTAGCATAGTGTTCGCACTAAAGATTTGGAGACACCACTTGTATAGGGAGAAATGTCGGGTATATACTGACCATAAAAGCCTAAAATATTTGATGACTTAAAAGGATTTGAATCTATGGCAATGAAGGTAGGTGGAGTTGATTAAAGATTAATAATTAGTTATTGACTATCACCCAAGAAAGACAAACGTGATCGCTAATGCATTAAGTAGGAAGTCATTGTTTTCCTTGAGAGCTATAAATACTCAGTTGTTTGTAGTCGAGGATGGTTCAATTCTAGCACAGTTGAAAGCTAGACCTATGTTTGTTCAAGAGATTTGTGAAGCTCAGAAGAGTGACAGAAATTTGCAAGCCAAGATGATTCAGTGTGAGACAGTTAATGAATCAGATTTTTGGATTAGTACCGATGGTTGTTTGATGTTCCGAGATAGGGTCTGTGTACCTAGAGATGATGAGCTTATTAGGAAAATTCTTCATGAGGTGCATAGTATTTGTATGTCAATCCATCCGGGTAGTACTAGGATGTATAATGACTTGAAGAGATTGTATTGCTGGTCGGGCATGAAAAGAGACGTCTCAGAGTTTATGTTGAAATGTTTAATTTATCAGCAAGTGAAAGCCGAGCACCAAGTCCGTTCAGGTTTATTTCAGCCTTTGATGGTTCCCGAATGGAGATGGGACCAAATTACCATAGATTTTGTAACGAAATTGCCGTTGTCAGAAGGAAAGATGTTGCTTGGGTCGTAGTCGACTGATTAATGAAATCAACTCATTTTATCCCGGTGCGTACCGACTACTCACTCGATAAGCTAGCAGAGTTATATATTTCTGAGATTGTGAGACTTCACGAGTGCCTCTGTCGATTATTTTCAATAAGGATCCGAGGTTTACTTCATGGTTTTGGAAAAAGTTACAAGAAGCTTTGGGGACAAAGTTGAATTTTAGCACGGCTTTCCCTCCACAAATCGACGGCCAGTCAGAGAGAGTAATTAAAATTCTTGAGGACATGTTGTGGCGTTGTGTTCTTGAATTCCAAGGTAGTTGGGAAAAATATTTACTGCTAGTAGAGTTTGTCTACAACAATAGCTATTAGTCGAGTTTGAAAATGGCGCCTTGTGAGGCTTTATATGGGTGTAAGTGCCAAATGCCCTTGTCTTGGACTGAACTCAGAGAAAATCAGATTCACGGGGTCGATTTAGTCAAAGAAACCGAAGAGAAAGTTAAGATAATTTGTGATTGTTTGAAAGCCACTTCGGATAGACAGAAATCCTACGTGTACTTGAAACGAAAGGAAATTGAGTTTCAAGTCAGTGATAAGGTGTTTCTAAAAGTATTCCTGTGGAAGAAAGTCCTCAGATTTGGTAAGAAAGGAAAATTAAGTCCACGTTTTATTTATCCCTATAAGGTGACAGAGAGAATTGGACCGGTAGTTTACCGACTAGCCTTGCCATCTGAGTTAGAGAAGATCCACAATGTTTTCCATATTTCGATGTTGCACTGTTACCGTTCTGATCCTTCATACCTTCTTTCACCAATAGAGGTTGAGATTCGATCAGACATGACTTATGGCAAAGAACTGGTTAAGATCTTAGCCTGAGAGTTCAAGCAATTAAGAAATAAAAGTATCGCACTATTGAAAGTACTATGGCATCGACATGGGGTTGAAGAGGCAACATGGGAGCCCGAGGAAATTATGAGAGACCAATACCCAAACCTTTTTAACGGTAAGATTTTTAGGGATGAAAATCTCTAAGGAGAGAATTGTAACAACTCGATTTTGGTCCTGGTCAGAACAGTGGCTTCAGAACCACTAACCTGAGGTCAAAGAAATTATTTTTAATATTATTTTATGTGTTATAGCATGTTTATTTGAGTGGATGACAATTTCAGTGAAATAATTTTAGCGATTGCATGCTCAATTGCGAAAAAGGACTAAATGGCATAAAGCTATCAAGTAGCTAGAAAACCAAAATTAAGAGCCTCTGAAGATCAAATAGGCCTTTATTAACGGCATGGCCGGCCATAGGGACAAGAAAATCAAGAAGGTCAAAATTAGGTGAAGTTTGGTGAACAATTTGACTAGAATAAAATAAAATAAAGAAAAACTGTCATCTTCTTTTCTCTTCTTCTCTTCTCCACTGAAATTTTTAGCAAGAAACGGGTCTTGAAAGCTTGAAACTTTCAGCCACTAAATTCTCTTATAAGTAAGTGATTTTAATTACTTTTCTTGATAATTTTTATACTTTTGGGACCCTTGTAACATAAGCTAACTAAAGAGGGGACTATTTTGCAAAATGGTTGAGATTCTAGGGTTTTTCCATGAGATTATTCATATTTATTTCTTAATTTTTGTGGAAGAAAATGAATATTGGTTGTTAAACAAACAACTTTTGTGAAGTAGTTTTCATGGAAACCCCGACTAAGGACCATTTTGCATATGTTATAAATTATGAGGTAAATGTGTAAAATAATGGGAATTGTGGCTGCTTCTAGTATAAAAAGGATTTGTCTAGGTTTGGGTAGTGAGAAAATTCGATAAAAATCAATTTACGAGCCTGGGGGTAACATAGTAATTTTGTGAAAGTCTAGGGGCAAAATAGTCATTTTGAAAAAATATGAATTATGAAATGCATTGATTAATATGATGATTAAATTAGTGAACTTTTATCATTTTAGATTAAGAAGTACAAAATCTAAGCCTAGAACGGGGAAAGGCCAAGCAAGTAGACTAAATCCAACTAGTGGCCCACTTTTTGTATACCGAGGTAAGTTGTATGTAAGTAAGGTAAATTTATCGTTATTATGTGTTGAATGATTTATTTTGCATAAAATGGTTGAATATGATTATGAATAATGTATGATGAAATCAATGAGCTAAATTCCCAGTTGAACCTAGGAATAGATTGGATATCCATGCCATGCCATTTGCGTGATATGTGTGCCAGTGTAAGACCATGTCTGGGTCATGGCATTCGCCATGATATGAGAGCCACTGTAAGACCATGTTTGGAACATGGCATCGATGATGTTGTGACTGCCAGTGTAAGACCATGTCTAGGACATGGCATCGGCCACATCATGAGAGCTAGTGTAAGACCATGTCTGGGACATAGCATCAGTATTGAGACGAGAGCTAGTGTAAGAATATGTCTGGGACATGGCATCGGCCTTCGCATGTTAGCCAGTGTAAGACCATGTTTGGAACATGGCATCGGCAATTCACCATCTTGTGTAAAGCTTCTCAGATATCCTTTAGTATTCTAAATGGTTTCACGGGTTATTTTAAAAGTTTATGGCAATGATATGGAATGATATAATCACGTTGTGAGTGGTACAGGTTCTTATTCGAAACTCATGAGGTAGGAGTCTAGTTATGTTACCCCGACGGTAAGAATGACATGAATAAGTTCTAGCTTAGATAATGGTCTTGGGACAATATTGAAATCTTTGGTTTATACTTATACATAAGCATGTAGTGATATTTACCCATGTACACTCAAGAATGTTGTGTTGGTTTATAATATACATAGTTGATGTTGTTACTTATTTATATGCAACTTACTAAGCTTTATGCTTAGCTCCTCTCCTTTTCATTTTCTTATAGTGCCACCAAGCTAGTATCAGGGATTAAGGGACGTCGAAGGCATCAATCACACTATCACCTGGAGCTTTGGTGTAGCTAGTTTAACATTTGATTTTGGGCATGTAGAGGGACTTGAATCTTTTGTTTAGTGTCTTGTTAGTTTAGCCACAAGGGTTGGCTCATATGATGGATGTGATATTCATTTTGTATAGGGCATTAATGTTGTCTAATAGTGATTATTATTAAATGCATTTGATGCAAATTTCTTATGGTTGTGGTGGTTTTGGTTATATATGTTATGCTTGGATTGGTTTTGGTTGCTATTGTGTAGGTTGGTGCAAGTAAGGGTGGCAAAAAGGCTTGGTAAATAGCCTTATTCTTGTCCACACGGGCAAACACACAAGTGTGTTGTCCAGCCGTGTGTTCCCTGCACCTTAATTTGAAAAGTCAGTATGATGGTAGCAAACATAGGGCAGAGACACGGCCATGTGTCTCTGCCGTATAGAGGACACGGCTTAACACACAGGCATGTGTCTTGGCCGTGTGCCCTTAATTGGTTGTTGACATCAAAAATAGAATGTCAAGGTTTTTTAAATGAGCTGAGACACGGGCGTGTCATGGTCGTGTGAAGGACACGAGCGTGTGCTAGGCTGTGTGAAAACCCTGTAAGTTCGAATCAAAAAATAAATTCGCACGGGCTAGGGACATGGGTGTGTCCCGATATGTTCAGGCTGTGTGACAGGGCTTCAACATGGCCATGTTAAGAAGACACACGGGCGTGTCACCTTTCCACACGGGCATGTGCCCCAGTCAACTTGAAATTTTACTAAGTCTTCTAGATTGTATGGATTACTCCTGAATTAATTCCAAGGTGTGTTCGGGGCCTTGTAAACCTATAATAGGGAGACTAAGGTATTATGAAAAGTCTTAATTTGGAGCGAAATTTCATATCTAGGAAATGTATATTTGTACATGTTTAGGTCCGGTAACACCTTGTATCCTGTTCTGGCATCGAACTTGGATAAGGGGTGTTACACCATAACTTTGTTCTTTCCTCGGATTAGGTTCGCACTCTGTTTTTCTTGATCTATAATAGTGAATTTCACTTATTTAATACCCACATTATTCACTTCAATCCATAACTCATACTTTGACAAAATTATCTTTTTACCCTTAACTTTTCACATATTTATAACTTTATAACTAGGCTCGTAAAATGAAATGTACTCATTTTCTTTGTTACCCAAGCCTAGCCGAACCTATATCATACTTATAATAGCCCACAGTTTCTTTCAAATCAGATTTTTGCCACCTATTTTACAACTTTTACAAAAAGGTCTTTTTTTGGATTTTTCATGAAAAACCAATTAGTAAAAGATTTTTATCACATATGAAACTTTCATATTCCTCCATTAAACATCAAAATACATGCATTTCATAAATGGATAAGCTTTTTAACATGAACCCTAGCTCAAAATAATGATAGAAATAGCTAGATCAGTTGATGACAACTTTAAAAATACAAAGAACATTAATAATGAGGTGAGGGTGTACTTATTATTGAGCTTGAAGGGATTAACAAAACCCTAGCTATGGCTCCTTAGAAGTTTTGGCAATGAGGGAGGAGGATGGACACAATTTTTGACTTACTTTCCCTTTTTATTCTTTTATTAACCAAATGACAAAACAACCCTTAAGGCCTTTCTTTCAAATTTTTCCTATTCATGCCCATTTTGTCCATAAAAAAAGAAATTGGGAAAATTTCTATGTAAGAACCTCTAATTAATAATCCATGGCAATTTCATGCTTAAAGCTTCTAAAACTCGCATTTTGCAACTTTTGCAATTTAGTCTTAAAAGTTAAATTGGACACTTATCAGTAAAATTTCTTCATGAAATTTTCACACAAGCATGAAATCATATCATAGATCTCATAATAGTCATACAATAATTATTTCTACTTCATATTTGTGGTCTCAAAACTACTGTTCTGACTAGACCCTAATTCAGGATGTTACAGGGTATGTCAAAGATAAAAATATGTGTAAGTTCATTTCGAGATGGTTCAGATATGTACGTAAAGCTCATGTTTATTAAATGTTTGAAATGATAAAAATGAGGTAAGTTTAGTGATGGAATGATTTATAATCATGAGACTATAGTAAATTTACATTTAATTATGTTATATTATATGAATGTAATATGCATGGTAACGTTGCTTATTTCTTGCATACGAGCTTACTAAGCTATATAGCTTTCTCTGTTTATTTTCCATGTTTTTATAGTGTCAGCAAGCTAGCTCGGATAGAAGATCATCGGAGATTCAAATCACACTATCAAACTCTCATTTTTGGGTATTGATGATCTTAGTATTTTGAAAATCTGGAATGTATAGGGACTTGGTCTTTTTTGGTTATATGTGTCATTATGATTTTAGCCAATGTATTGGCTTGTAATTTTTCAAAGGCTTGATTTGATATTTGGCCATGGAAATTGGCTTATCTTGGTTAACATGGTTGTAAGTCTATTTATATGCTTGTATGTGCTAATACTTTTAGTGATGTGGTTTATAATGTTTTGTTACTTGCTAATTGTGGTTTAATGCCTTGTTGTGAATTGGATGGGTTGGTTTATTTATATGTTATATCATCTTGATGAGTGAATACAAGTTGGTATTTGTCTCAGTGGTGTTTTGGAAATGTGAAAGTGGTATGTTGGATTTAGCCTGTTAAATGTCATGTGCATATAGATGATGGTATTACATTGATATGCATTAGCCATGATTGTGGATGTTTGGTTTCCTAAGTGTGCCATGGGTTTGGGCTATTGAATTGGTATAAGTGTTTGTGCTAATAAGGGTGGAAAATGTCTTGAAAAACAACCTTTATTTTCTCCACATGGGTAGACACATGGGCGTATGTCTATGTAACGCCCCATACCCGAGACCGTCACCGGAGTCGAACACGAGGTGTTAATAGACTTAATTCATTACTTAAACAGTTCAAACAATTTATTTTTAAAATTTTCAGTCAAGCTAACAATCTGCGTCATAGTTGCTTAAAATTCATATCTCGAGTTACGAAACTCAAAATCCAATTCTGTAAATTTTCCCTGAGACTAGACTCACATATCTATTTACCAATTTTTTTATAGAATTTTTGGTCAAGCAAATTAGTACAGTTTATTAGTTAAAGTCTCCCCTGTTTCAGAGTTTGACTGCTTTGACCTCCGTACAGAGTTTCACAGTTTATTAGTTAAAGTCTCCCTGTACAGAGTTTCAATGACTATGCCGTTTCTTTCTAATAAAAATAGACTAAATAACGAATCTGTACATATAAATAATGACTTCAAATTATTTTTGAAAAATTTATGGTGAATTTCCAAATTGAGCAGGGGATCTGAAATCATGACTGCCCTGTTTCACAAAAATTTAAACATCTCATAAAATATAACTCATATACCTATTTTGTTCCATCCATATGAAAATAGACTCATAATTATTCAATTCCATATATTATTTATCATCTAATTATATCTCTACTATTTTTAGTGATTTTTCAAACTCACGTCACTATCATTGTTCGAATCTATTTTATGGTAAATTTTACCTATTTCATGGTTTCCATGGATTAGCTAGCAATTTAGCATACACAACACCAAATATGATCATGATTAGCCATTCCAATGGCTAATCATTACCAATCATTTCCATACCACTCAATAACCATATCATAAGACCATATACACAAAATGATTATAATGCTATACATGCCATACTCAAAATATACAAGCCATTATGCCAAGATGGTATACGGATATTGTGAGCGTACCTCCGACCGTTTTCGATTTCCGAGCTGGCTTGTCAACATTACAAGGAATGAAAAGGAGGGAGTAAGCATAAATGCTTAGTAATTTCACATGCAAATAGCAAGTAACATAACCATATAAGCAAACATAAAACATCATTTGTATAATCATCACCAAGACATTCATATCACATTTTCATTTATCATCTTACCATATTGTTGTTATATCGAGTTTTCAACCCAAGGGTTAAGTACATGCATGTTCAAAGTATCCATTTCACAACACTTACCAATACGTCCCTTTCATCTTGAGTATTCCTCCATTTGAGTAGAACTTTACCCGTTGAACACATCGGAATATAATTCGGATACATGGAAAGTTTGCACATAAGTGCCACATATGTAGCCAAGCTACCATGTAACCCGCCCATAAGTGAACTCGGACTCAACTCAACGAGCTCGGGTGTTCACATCCATAAGTGAACTCAGACTCAACTCAACAAGCTCGGATGCCTAGTTACATCTCTCGAACTCGGACTCAACTCAACGAGTTCGGACATTCGCATCCATAAGTGAACTCGAACTCAACTCAACGAGTTCGGATGCCCAAATATCCTAGTGACATGTCACTTGTATCCTAATCTATTCCTAAGGTTCAAACGGGCTTTTTCCTCGATCACACATCTTTGCCATCTTCCACGGAATATCGAAATTGATACTTCGGTGATAGTTCATCCTCATCAAGTAATTCACATAATTACATATTATTGAACAATAACCACAAAGCATAATATTTCATGATAATAATCAGCATCATATCATATAAACAACATTAAATTGCTTAATATGACAATTATGTTACTACATTTACACATGAACTTACCTCGTATGCGAAAATGGCTACTTTTACCATTTCATCCACAACTTGGTATTTTTCCATTTTAGCCTGAATTTCAGTTTTCCTTGCTCTATCATTTAAAATATAGTCTAATTAGGACTCAAATTATTCAAATTGACCCAAAATCATATTTTGGAAAAATTACAATTTTGCCCCTAAACTTTTGCATATTTACACTTTTGCCCCAAAGCTCGTAAATTAAACTTCAGCCTATTTTCTTATGTTTTATGACATGCTGATCATTTTTCTCTTCTATGGCAACATCAAATTCTCACTCTAACATGTACTTATGACTAATAGGTATTTTTACTAATTAAGCGCTTTTGCTAGTTTTCGCTTAAAACTGAGTAGCACAAGTTGTCTAACATAATTTAAAACCTCATATTCTATCATAAAACACCAAAATACACAAATTTCACCTATGGGTATTTTTCCAAATATGAACCCTAGGTTGAATTATTTCTAGCATAAGCTTAATCGATCTACCAGGACTCCAAAAACGTAAAAATCATTAAAAACGAGGCTAGAATGGACTTACAATCGAGCTTGGAAGCATGAAAAACCCTATCCATGGTTTCTCCTTGCTATATTCGGCCATGGGGTTGAAGATGAGCAAAATTGGCTTTTAATTTTGTATTTTAATTCATTTTACCCCTAAATGACCAAAATGCCCTTACTACTAAACTTTCCAAAAATTCTATCCATGTCCAATTTTTGTCCATAGACTTAGAAATTGGTAAAATTTCTATTTAAGACCTCCTAATTAATATTTCAAAACAATTTCATACTAGAAACTTCTAGAATGCAAGTTTTACAAATTATTCGATTTAGTCTCTAATTTCACTTTATGCATAAAATTTCTTCACGAAATTTTCACACAATCATGCAATCATATCATAGACCTAAAAATAATCATAAAATAATTATTTCTATCTTGAATTTTGTGGTCACGATACCACTATTCCGACTAGGCCCAAAATCAGGATATTACAACTCTCCCTCCCCCCCTTTAGGGATTTTTGTCCCCGAAAATCTTACCAGAAAAGTGGTCTTCACTTTTAATCTCATATTCGGTGCCAAAGAACTTTCACTTAGACTGTACCTCCAATACATCTCTTTAATTTCTCATATGATCTAAAAGCTTACAGTCTCAACTCTCAACTATTCTTAAATTTTCAACCCTTCTCAGTTTCCCATGATATCATGACATAAAACTCGGATCTTAACTTGATTAATGGAGACTGGAATTCTAAGAAATCCAACAATCAAAGAGACCTAAAATTCCATGAATCTGATGAATAGGAATTCATTCAATACAGATATGATTTATAGATCTCGCTAAATATTTAACAATAGGATACATCACATTTTCCTCTTTCTACTATGGAATTAATTCTGATATGGCCTCAAGAATAATCTTTCTCATTTCCATCCCAATGTCAACACTGACATGGATAATTTTGATAGATTCCAATGCTCGACTTTAACCCCTTTAACAACTCCGATTTTATGTAACATCGAATGCTCTAAACTATCACATTACCTCACTGTCTTGAAACACATCACAATTCATACAACAGTACATTACTGAAAGTCAGGAAGTCTTTACTCAATGTAGACTAGTCTAGTTCAGACACTTTGGTTACCAATATTCTCATCTATCCAAACTCTGTCAACATGTAATAAACTTTTCAGCTTTCACAAGACGAAAACCTTATCATTCGTAGTGACTTTAACTATTATCCAACTCTTTCTAATAAATATACACTTCTCGTTCAGACTATTTACTCTTTTATCTGTACAAAATGAAATTCTATTATCAGACTTGAGAATAATCCTGACATAATTGTCACATGAAATCTTTCAAATAAATAATTCACCATACCGACTGAAACTCGCGCTTTTATCACCTATGCCTTTACTGATGTCAAATCCTTACACAGAAATTAGAAAAAATCCCAATACTAAAATCACCACATTACCAAGATAAAATTAGAAGTATAGTCATATTTGACATGATTATCACAAGCTGAAGAATGCACTTCGAACACGAGTCATAATTGACAAATTATGGAACAAAGATAACAAGGAAACCGAATAAAGAAATCCAAGATAGAGAAATCCAGAATAAAGAAACCCAAGATACGATACTATGCCGGAGAATCGAAAACCAAACTCATAGAGAAAATACAGGATGCCTCGATAATTCTTCAAAGAAAGAAAGTCCAGAAGAAAACATCATTTAATCCCACTGAAATCAAATATAACAAGATCAATATATCTTCCCATACATATATATCAGATGAAGCATCAAGTAGAAGAAACAAAATCATAATATCATATGTATTCTCTTATCAATTCTTATCAGACGAAATGAAATAGAATACCCGATGAAATAGAGCAATATAAATTATAAACTAGTCAGACTACCAATGCTTTCATCCAACACCAGGATTAAAAGACATTCCCATATAACAAGAATTTCTTCGAAGATCAATAGCCATAGAAATATTTCGAGAACGGGTAAACACATAGAACATCTCAAAAGAGACTGCTAAATCTGTCCAGTCATAACTGTCACACTCAGATAGTTCACATTTCAATTATCATTTCCCCAACTAGTTCTACCGTCACAAATTTCATATTAAACCATTCACTAAAGAATGCCAGTTCTAAATAAATTTCAATTTACACTTTTCTCGACCTTGGACCTGAGTAATTCGATTTACCAAAGAGAATTCCTTCTCTAACTGGGACAGTGCATAATTCCAATAATCTTTATATCAATCCGATACTTTACTAGCTCTGACTTTACTTATCAGCTCATTTTCAATCTCTGATCATACTTATAATTATTCTATCACTGAACTTTTTGGGTTCTCAACCGGAAACTTATTCAATACAAATCTCATGAAATTCCATTATAAGTACCACTTTGGTAAGGGGGAGGAGTTGTAGGACCTCTGACTCGACTTTCTTATACATACACATATGACACAACTCCCATCATCACAGCAACATCATCAAAATTATGTCATTCATTCATGTTGGCTTACACCAATTTTCCTATTGTCCCATTTAGACAATATACTTATGCATACATTCTATGTTTTCTAGATAGCTTTACTTATCCATTCATTTAATTAATTTAATTCATGCTCATGACATCATATAAGGCCAAACAAACATAGATATTTGCATCACAATCACAACTTTCATTTCGTGCATCATCGTGTACATATCATTACAATCATATAATTCAGTCCAACAATTTAACATAGATAAGTTCATTTCATTATAATCCTTTATCTCATAAAAATTTGTATATCATTAACATTCATCAACATTCAACGTCCAATCAAGACAAGGACATTTTCATTCGTATTATGATATTATGACCTTTATTCATACCTTTACTACTTTCTATTTATTCCGTTCATCTTATCAAGTAAGCCACATATACTACATCGTATGAGCATTAAGCAAATATGAATATTTATCACAACATGAACTTTCATCTCACATATTATCACATATGTATCATAAACTTTTATTCATACTTTTCTGAACCGAGACTTATCATAATCATAACTTTACTCAAATACATTCGCATAACATTGAACATGGTCAGCGCAGCTCGATTGGAGAGTACCCTGTCTAAATAAGACGGTACTCATACGCGCCAGAAGACATCACACTATCACAGATCAGTGGCATGTATAGCTAAACTTTTACACATGCTAGGTTAGTCCGAGAACCGACTAAACCTACTTTGATACCACTAAATGTAACGCCCCATACCCGAGACCTTCGCCGGAGTCGAACACGAGGTGTTAATAGACTTAATTCATTACTTAAACAGTTCAAACAATTTATTTTTAAAATTTTCAGTCAAGCTAACAATCTGCGTCATAGTCGCTTAAAAATTCGTATCTTGAGTTACGAAACTCAAAATCCAATTCCGTAAATTTTTCCTAAGACTAGACTCACATATCTATTTACCAATTTTTTTATAGAATTTTTGGTCAAGCAACTTAGTACAATTTATTAGTTAAAGTCTCCCATGTTTCAGAGTTTGATTGCTCTGACCTCTGTGTATTACGAATCAGATATCTCCCTGTACAGGTTTCAATGACTATGCCATTTCTTTCTAATAAAACTAGACTAAATAAGGAATCTGTACATATAAATCATGACTGCTAATTGTTTTTGAAACATTTATGGTGAATTTCAAAAGTCAGAACAGGGGATCCAGAAATCGCACTGGCCCTGTTTCACAAAAATTTAAACATCTCATAAAATATAACTCATATACCTGTTTTGTTCCATCCATATGAAAATAGACTCATAATTATTCAATTCCATATATTATTCATCATCTAATTGTATCTCTACTATTTTTAGTGATTTTTCAAACTCACGTCACTTCTTGTTGTCTGAATCTATTTTATGGTAAATTTTACCTATTTCATGGTTTCCATGAATTAACTAGCAATTTAGCATACATAACACCAAATATGATCATGATTAGCCATTCCAATGGCTAATCATTACCAAGCATTTGCATACCACTCAATAACCATATCATAAGACCATATACACAAAATGATTATAATGCTATACATGCCATACTCAAAATATACAAGCCATTATGCCAAGATGGTATACGGATAGTGTGAGCGTGCCTCGACCGCTTCCAATTTCCGAAATGGCTTGTCAACACTACAAGGAATGAAAAGGAGGGAGTAAGCATAAATGCTTAGTAAGTTCACATGCAAATAGCAAGTAACATAACCATATAAGCAAACATAAAACATCATTTGCATAATCATCACCAAGACATTCATATCACATTTTCATTTATCATCTTACCATATTGTTGTTATATCGAGTTTTCAACCCAAGGGTTAAGTACATACTTGTTCAAAGTATCTATTTCACAAAACTTACCAATACGTCCCTTTCATCTTGAGTATTCCTCCATTTGAGTAGAACTTTACCTGTTGAACACATCGGAATATAATTCGGATACATGGAAAGTTTGCACATAAGTGCCACATATGTAGCCAAGCTACCATGTAACCCGCCCATAAGTGAACTCAGACTCAACTCAACGAGCTCGGATGCCTAGTTACATCTCTCGAACTCGGACTCAACTCAACGAGTTCGGATGCCCAAATATCCTAGTGACATGTCACTTGTATCTTAATCTATTCCTGAGGTTCAAACGGGCTTTTTCCTCGATCACACATCTTTTCCATCTTCCACGAAAAATCGAAATTGATACTTCGGTGATAGTTTATACTCATCAAGTAATTCACATAATTACATATTATTCAACAATAACCACAAAGCATAATATTTCATGATAATAATCAGCATCATATCATATAAACAACATTAAATTGCTTAATATGACAATTATGTTACTACATTTACACATGAACTTACCTCGTATGCGAAAATGGCTACTTTTACCATTTCGTCCATAACTTGGTATTTTTCCATTTTAGCCCGAATTTCAGTTTTCCTTGCTCTATCATTTAAAATATAGTCTAATTAGGACTCACATTATTCAAATTGACCCAAAATCATATTTTGGAAAAATTACAATTTTGCCCCTAAACTTTTGCATATTTACACTTTTGTCCCAAAGCTCGTAAATTAAACTTCAGCCTATTTTCTTATGTTTTATAACATGATGATCATTTTTCCCTTCTATGGCAACATCAAATTCTCACTCTAACATGTACTTATGACTATTAGGTATTTTTACCGATTAAGCCCTTTTGCTAGTTTTCGCTTAAAACCGAGTAGCACAAGTTGTCTAACATAATTTAAAACCTCATATTCTATCATAAAACACCAAAATACACAAATTTCATCTATGGGTATTTTTCCAAATATGAACCCTAGGTTGAATTATTGCTAGCATAAGCTTAATCGAGCTAGGGACTCCAAAACGTAAAAATCATTAAAACGAGGCTAGAACGGACTTACAATCGAGCTTGGAAGCTTGAGAAACCCTATCCATGGTTTCTCCTTGCTATATTCGGCCATGGGGTTGAAGATGAGAAAATTGGCTTTTAATTTTGTATTTTAATTCATTTTACCCCTAAAAGACCAAAATGCCCTTACTACTAAACTTTCCAAAATTCCATCCATGTCCAATTTTTGTCCATAGACTTAGAAATTGGTAAAATTTCTATTGAAGACCTCCTAATTAATATTTCAAAACAATTTCATACTAGAAACTTCTAGAATGCAAGTTTTACAAATTATTCGATTTAGTCCCTAATTTCAATTTAAGCACTTTATGCATAAAATTTCTTCACGAAATTTTCACACAATCATGCAATCATATCATAGACCTCAAAATAATCATAAAATAATTATTTATATCTTGAATTTTGTGGTCACGAAACCACTATTCCGACTAGGCCCAAAATCAGGATATTACAGTCTTGGCCGTGTGTGACACACGGTTTGCCCATGGGCATGTGTTCTGGCTGTGTGTCCCCTGCACCTAACTTTTTTAGAAATAGAATTCTTAGAACTGAGCACATGAGTAGATATATAGGCATGTGTCTCAGCCGTGTGGATGACACGACCTCAGGCATGGGAGTGTGAAGTCTGCACTTATTTTGTGAAATTTTAATTATCCACACGGCCTAGCACACGGGCATGACTTGGCCGTGTGACATCAATTTGTTCATGTATTGCAAAAAAAAGAGTTACACGGGGTAGGGACACGGGCGTTTGTAGCCACACGGCCTGCCCACATGGGCATGTCTCTTATCCACACGGGCGTGTGACCCCTATTTAGTGAAAAAAATTCTAAGTTTTCTAAAAATTTCTAAAGTTCTCGATTTAGTCCTAGAACACTCCCAAAGCATGTTTAGGGCCTCGTAGGCTTGTATTAGGGACTTTATGATTAATTGCAAATGGTTTTAATTTAGACGCAAAATTTATGGCTTGGAATTGTATGATTGTTTGTGTGGTAAGTCTAGTAATGCCACCTTATTTCAGCATTGAATACGGGTAAGGGTGTTACAGTATAAGCTTAGTTAGCCAATGATGGCTTGTAATGGTTGTCTTGTAACCTAGACATTGGAGTGACTAATGATGGTCTAAGTTTGTCTATTTTAAAGTGATGTTTTGATAATCACATAAGTGCTTATTATAAGTTCGTTTGATGAAATTGTGTTAGCATATGAGTTTATGACATGAGTAAGTTTATGTCTAGTGATGCATGGGATAATAATATATGATTGATGTCAAATTTCTTGTGAATATGATGTTGGATTTGTGGACATATGCTTTTGAGTTTTAGTGCAGGAAAATGGTAAGTTTTGGGTGTCAAATGAGGCTAAGAAATGGCCTTATTTTATCCACATGGGCAAACACACAGGCGTGTGTCTTGGCAGTGTGTCTTGGCCGTGTGTAACACAGAGCTTGTCCCATGGGCATGTGGTCCGGCCATGTGTCCCCTGCATATTAAAAATAAGAAACAAAATGCTCAGAATTGGGCACACGTGATGGGACACAAGCATGTGTCTCAGCCGTATGGTTGACACGACCTTGGACACGGGCGTGTGACACGGCCGTGTGAAAACTGCACCTAAATTTTGAAAATAAAAATTTGCAACATAGCCTAGCACAAGGGGTGTGACTTGGCCGTGTGACTTCAATTTCTTCATGCTTTAGAACTCAGAGAGTTACACGGGTTAAGGACACCGGCATGTGTAGTACACAGTTGACCACACGGGCATGTCCCTAGATCACACGGGCGTGTGAGCCCTGCACCTAGAAAGTTTTTTGGAATTCTGTAAAAAATTCCCTAAGTTCCCAATTTAGTCCTAATTTGATTCCAACACTCATTTTGGGCCTCGAAGGTCCATATAGGGGATGATATGTATGATCTCGGTAAATAAATAGTAATTTACGTAAATTAATTGAAAAATGTTCTGAATGTTCCGATAATACTCTAAAACACTGCTCCGATGACGGATACAGGTTATGGGTGTTACATTTAGTGATATCAAAGCTACGGTTTAGCCGATTCTCGGACTAACGTAGCAAGTACGAGTCTAGCTATACATGCCATTATATAAATTATGATAGTGTGATATCTCCTAACCACTTTTAAATGTATTTTCATATAGTAATGTCTTCCAACGAAGCTAAAGCCAAGACTAAGAAAGATGAGAGCGCTGCTCAAGCTTCCGTGCTACGAGCTGTATCTAGTGGTAGTGGAAGGCCCGTATCTGAGGGCCGAAGTAAGACGGAAAAAAGCAGCCTACTTTGAATTTATGGATGAACGGTTTAGTGACTATATGAGAACAAATTCCTCTATTCAATGACCTCCTCCACCCGCTTCACAACATGATGAAACGCCATAAAATGCTAGACCTGTTAGAATTGGTAAGGCTCCAGTAGATAAAATTAGAAAACATGGGGCTGAAGAATTTAGGGCTACAACCGATGACGATCCAGAGAGGGCTAAGTTCTAACTGGAAAATACTATTTGGATTCCAAATGAGTTATCATGTACACTAGCCGAATGTCTGAAATGTGTGGCATCTTTGTTGAAAGACACGACCGACCATTGGTGTAAAACCATATCTTTTGTGGTACCTAGGGAAAATATTACATGGGAATTTTTCCAAACAAAGTTTAAAAATAAGTAAATTAGTCAAAGATTCCTAGACCAGAAAAACAAGGAATTTTTAGAGCTTAAATAGGGGAATATGACAGTGCCTGAGTATGAACGGGAATTTGTTAGATTGAGCAAGTATGCTAGCGAATGGGTTCAGACCGAAGTCGAAATGTGCAAACGATTTGAAGAAGGGCTAAACAAAGATATCAAGATGTTAATTGGAATTCTAGAATTAAGAGAATTTGTGGTGTTGGCTGAATGGGCACACAAGGCCGAAGAATTAAGCAAAGAAAAGAGGCAAGCAGAAAGGGAAGCTCGAGTTACGAGCAAAAGATTCATGGGCAAGACACAATCATCTGCTTCAAAGAAATCAAAAAATTATCATGAGTGTCTTGCTACCTCAAGGGAGTATTCGGGAAAAGGAACGAAGTTCTAAATGCACCAACCCGAGGTCTACATCTCCCTTGACCACCAGTGTTAGGAGTGTTGGAAACCCCAAACCACGATGCAATGTCTGTAATAAATAGCATTTTGGAGAGTGTCGGATGAGAAGTGGGGCTTGCTTCAAGTGTGGTTCTCTCGACCATTTTCTTAAAGATTGTCCGGAAAGGGTTGAGAAAGACATTGAACAGACCCCAAAGTTGAGTAATCTGATCTCGAGGGGTAGACCACCACGACATTCTGAAAATGTCGGTGGTAGTCATAGCGCTGCAAAGGATTCAACAACTAAATCTGACGCTCGGGCCCTGGTAAGAATATATGCAATACTTGCAAGGGAAGATGCTTCGGCACTAGATGTTATCACTAGTACATTCTGTCTACTTGATACTGATATTATTACTTTAATTGATCTCGGCTCCACGTACTCATATATATACACAAAATTTGTATTTGATAAAAATATAATTTTTGATTTCATTGAATTTTTGGTTAATGTTTCAAACCCTTTCGGTCAGCATGTTATGGTGGATAAAGTTCTAAAAATTGCCCATTGATGATAGAAGGTTATTATTTTTCAGCTAATTTGATGTTGTTACCCTTTGATGAATTTTATGTAATATTGGGAATCGATTGGTTAACCTAACATGATGTAGTGGTAAATTGTAAGCATAAATACATTGTATTGAAGTGTCAAAATGGTGAGATACTCCGAGTTGAATCTGAGAAACTTGGTGGATTGTCTAATGTGATGCTTATCTTTCTACTGTACTGGACACCAAAGTGTCAGAGCTGAATATCTAGTCAATACCGGTTATTTATGAGTTTCCTGAGGTATTTCCAAAAGAACTAGCTGGTTTACCCCTAGCTAGAGAGGTGGAATTTTCCATAGACCTTGTGCCAGGGACAACGCCAATATCTATAGCACCTTATAGAATGGCTTCTGCTGAATTGAAAGAGTTGAAGGTACAGTTGCAAGAGATGATTGATAGAGGATTTTCCAGACCTAGCCTTTCACCATGGGGCGCGCTGGTATTGTTTGTAAAGAAGAAAGATGGATCATTGAGGTTATGCATTGATTACAGACAGCTTAATAAAGTACAGTCAAGAATAAATACCCGTTGCCTCGGATAGATGACTTGCTTGATCAATTAAGAGGTGCCACTATATTTTCAAAAATTGATCTATGATCTAGTTACTATCAGCTACGAGTAAAAGATTTAGATTTGCCAAAGACAGCTTTCAAAACCAGATAAAGGCTTTATGAGTTTTTGGTGATGCCATTCAGATTTACAAATGCCCTGGCGATATTTATGGATTTAATGAACAGAATTTTCAGACCATACCTGGACAGGTTCATAGTTGTTTTTATTGATGATATTTTGGTTTACACTCGGGATGTGAATTAGCATGCTGAACATCTGAGAATTATTTTGCAAACTCTGCGTGAGAAATAGTTGTATGCTAAATTCAGTAAATGTGAATTCTGGCTACAGAAAGTTAGTTTCCTTGGACATGTTGTATCAACAGAGGGTATTTTGGTGGACCTGAACAAAATTTCAGTGATAAACCGTAATTTATACATATTTTTACCCCATGATTTTTACCCCATCGACAGAGGGTATTTTGGTGGATCTAGATGATTTTTCCTTAGAATTGATGAATTTGATGCTCTTAATGCCTTAACTTCATGTTTTATACTTAGGTGACCATAGGAGAGCAAAAGGAACGAGAAACGAGCCAAAAATGGAGAAAATGGGACAAAGTACAAAATCAACACGGCCTGGGCTTCCTCACACGGGCATACCACACGGTCGTGTCAATCTGCCAGAATCGAAGCACGACTCACACGGGCTTGTCCCTGCCGAGCCCAAGTTGAATCCAATTCAAAAAAGGCTAATTTTGAGGGTTTTTATGAATTCTAAAGCCTATAAATATGCCCTAAAGGAATAGGAAAAGGACACAGAGAGAAGGAGGTAGGAAACTGCTCAAGGGAAGCTAATTGATCCATCTCAGAAGCCGGAGTCACCATCAAGACTGAAGATCTCCCCCCAATTTCCCTTTAGGAGTTTTGGGTTTTCTTTATGTTTTGTATTCATTATTCTTCTGAGATGTTTTCCTTTTTAGTTATGAACTAAATCCCCTAAATACCTAAGGAGAATGAATCCTAAGACGAATCTTGTTATTATTTTCTGAATTGTATGATAAATATTTAACTTGTTCTTAATTATGTGTTCTTAATTCTTGTTTTGATATCCCAGGATATTGATTCAAGATAAGCTCTTATTCAGAGGAGGAATAGACCCTGTCTAAGAGTACATTTGTCACAATTAAGAGGAGTTGATTGCGCGCCTAGACATAGGGTGACAAGATTTTGCCTGATTAGGGTGAAACGTAATGATAAACCGTAATTTATACATATTTTCACCCCATGTTAAACGCATTTTGTGGATGATTTTCCATTAGAACTGGTGAATTCGATGCTCCTAATGCTTAATTTGATGTTTTATACTTAGGAGAGCATAAGAGAGCGAAAGGAACAAGAAACGGGCCAAAAACAAAGAAAATGGGCCAAAGTACGAAATTAACATGGCCTAGACTTCCTCACACGGGCAACCCACATGGCCGTGTCAATTTGGCAGAATCGAAGTAGACTCACACGGGTAGAATACATGCCCGTTCCATTCTAATAGGCTCGAACATGACCTGAAATAATCGCACACGGGCGTGTCCCTACCGAGCCCAAGTTGAGTCCAATTCAGAAAAGGCTAATTTTGAGGGCTCTTAGGCATTCTAAAACCTATAAATACACCCTAGAGGAGGAAGAAAGGGGACACACAGAATAGGGAGTAAGGATTTACTCCAAGGAAGCCGATTGATTCATCTCAGAAGCTGGATTCACCATCAAGACTAAATATCTCCCCTCAATTTCCCTTCAGGAGTTTTGGGTTTTCTTTATGTTTTGTATTCATTATTCTTCTGAGATGTTTTCCTTTTTAGTTATGAACTAAATCCCCTAAATACCTAAGGGGAATGAAACCTAAGATGAATCTCATTATTATTTTCTGAATTGTATGATAAATATTTAACTTGTTCTTAATTATGTGTTCTTAATTCTTGTTTTGATATCCCAGGATACTGATTCAAGATAAGCTCTTATTTAGAGGAGGAATAGACCTTGTCTAAGAGTACATTTGTCATAATTAAGTAGAGTTGATTGCGTGCCTAGACATAGGGTGACAAGATTTTGCCGGATTAGGGTGAAACCTAATAAGGGGATCCATAGATCGAGTTAATGCAACCCTAGGGTGTTAATTAGAGAAAAGTCTCAATTATTCAATCTAGGGATTAGACGTTATTAGTCCTGAATAGGGATAATAACATAACTTAGGGATCTCTGTGGGACAAGTTAAATGAATAAATCGTCCGATTCGGAGCCAGAATAACAAGTAAAGTCTAGGTGGATTTTTCCTTAGGTATCGTCTTAATTTAATCGATTTTCCCCAAAGCAATTCCCCAATTCTATTCTCTGTGAGTTCTTGGTTTAGATAATTAGTTAGTTAAAACAAAACCTCTTTATTCCTAGGCTAGATAATAAAAAGACAGTCTTTACTAGTACTTTTAGTTTCTTTGGGTTCGACAATCCAGTCTTGCTAAAACTATACTACTGTTCGATAGGTACACTTGCCTACATCGCGATAATAGTAGTTTCAAGAACGATTAATTTTAAATATTTAAAACCTATCACAAAATCATGCGATCAAGTTTTTGGCGCCGTTCCCAGGGAACTAAAATATTAGGAACACTCAATTTTTTTTACTTTATCCATTTATTTTTCTTCAATCTAATTTTATTTTTAATTTTGTTCTAATTTACTAATTTTCTTTTTCTTTCTTCTGGCAGGTTTTTTTATAGTTTATGACTAGAAAAAACCTGTTAGGGCCACTACTTTTTGATGAAGAAATAGATTGCACAGTTTGCAGAAACCAAAGAGAAATAAGGCAAAGCCTAAGATACACAGAGAACGAGCAAGAAGACAATACTCAACCCCCAACCGAAGAGATGGCTGAAAACCAAGACAATCAGCTACCTCCTGTAATTGCGGCTAATCAAAATCTTGCTCCACACACTATGCATGATTATGCTAAACCTTCTTTAACAAGAACTAAATCAAGCATAGTTAGACCTGTTGTAGCTGCAAATACTTTAGAACTGAAACCTAACACAATTCAAATGATACAATAGTTTGTTTAGTTTGATAGTTTGCAGGATGAAGATCCCAACGCTCACTTAGCAAACTTTTTGGAACTATGTGATACATTTAAAATTAATGGCGTTTTTGATGATGCCATTCGTCTTCGGTTATTCCCTTTCTCATTCAGGAACAAAGCTAAATAGTGGTTGAACTCGTTACCACGAGGGACAATTACTACTTGGGAACAACTGACCGAAAAATTTTACTAAAATATTTTTCGCTGGCTAAAACGGCTAAATTTTGTAATGACATCTTTTCTTTTGTGCAGATGGATTTAGAAACACTCTATGATGCATGGGAGAGATACAATGACCTTTTGAGAAGGTGCCCTCACCATGGGTTACCGCTTTGGCTTCAGGTTCAATCATTCCATAATGGCCTGAATCTTTCGACTAGCCAAATGGTTGACGCAGCTGCTGGCGGAACTATCAATAATAAAACACCTGGAGATGCTTATGAGTTCATAGAGGAGATGTCATTGAATAACTATCAGTGGCAAGTCATAAGGACAAAGCCAACGAAAACTGCCGGTGTTTATAACGTTGATTCGGTCTCCATGCTCTCTAATCAGGTAGAACTCTTGAATAAGAAAATTGATGGGTTTCTTAGTTCTTCACAGGTTCACCCAGTAATGCAGTGCGAAGCAAGTGGAGGTGGAACAAGCCATTCAGAATACCAACCTTATGGCCACAACATGGATAACGAGCAATTAAATTACATGGGTAATAATCCTTGACCTCAAAACAATCCATATAGTAATACTTATAATGCAGGTTGGAAGAACCACCCAAATTTCTCATGGGGAGGCCAAGGAAATCAGCGACCACCTCTGGGCTACCAATAGCCACCCTATCAACAGGAAAAGAAACCAAACCTTGAAAAGATGCTCACAAAGTTTATCTCGGTATCAGAAACCCGTTTTCAGAACACCGAAATGGCACTTAAAAATCAACAAGCATTAATCCAAGGGCTCAAAACTCAGATAGGCCAGCTTTCTAAACTAATCTCCGAATGACCACAAGGTAGCTTGCCAAGTAATACTGAACCTAACCCAAGGGAACAGCTCAGCGCGATTAATGTTCAAAATGAAGAAGGATTTGTTGAGCCTGCGCCAGAATCGAGGCAAGAAACGGTGGTAAGCAAAGCTAAACGTAAGGTAGATTCTAATAAAAACAAACCAGTGACTGTCGAATATAAACCATGTGTGCCATACTCCAATGCGACAAGAAAAGACCGCTCAGATGAACAACTTGGTAAATTCCTTAAACTTATAAAAAAATTACATATTAACTTACCGTTTATTGAAGCTCTATCACAGATGCCAAATGCAATGAAATTTTTAAAAGAGCTTTTGGCAAATAAACAGAAGTTGGACGAGGCGTCGCATGTGAAGCTAAACGCAGTTTGCTCAGCTATTCTACAGAATAAACTACCCAACAAACTAAAAGATCTAGGGAGTTTTACGATTCCTTGCTTAATTGGTAGTTTAGATGTTAATAATGCATTAGCTGATTTAGGGGTAGTATTAACGTCATGCCCTACAAAAATGTTCAAACAATTAGGTCTTGGGAAACCCAAACAGACTAGGATGAGCATTCAATTAGCAGATAAAACTATAAGATTTCTTAGGGGTATTATTGAAGATGTGCTAGTTAAAATCGATAAATTTATATTTCCCGTTGACTTCATTGTTTTAGACATAGAGGAGGATAGCAACACTCTTTTGATTTTAGGACGAACCCTTTTAGCAACTGCTAAAACGATTATTGATGTTGGCACAGGTGAGCTCACACTCCATGTGGTAGTCGAAACAATCACCATTCAAGCTCACAATTCCAGCAACACATCAGAAATTGAAGGTGATCATCTAAACCATTCTACTAAAACTGACAATATGGTGCAACCTACTTCGCAGGAAATGAGTCTAAAGGAAGTAAAAGAGCCATTCTCAAGAAGTAGCAGAGGACCTATTCATGAAGATTGAAGGCTACAAATCGAGGAGCTAGATGAATGGCAGACGATAAACCGAGAACACACTATAAACCAAAACTACACCAGAATAAGCTCAATACCTTCCCAAATCAACTTAAGGCTGGAGATAAAGTATTATTAGATGCCGCAGATCCTCACATTGTCACTACCAAACCGAATGAAGAAATCCCTCTTACGGTACTTAGCATTTTCCCATTCGGTACAGCCGAGGTAAGTCATCCCAAGTTCTACACTTTTAAGGTGAACAACACCCATCTAAAACCTTATTTTGATGAGAATGATAGAAGGAATGAGGAGTATAAACTCCTTGAACCACCATGACCATTCAATAGAGAGGTCAGTCGAGCTTAGACTATAAACAAGCGCTTCTCGGAAGGCAACCCGATTACTAACAGTTTAAATTATTTAAATTTCAATTTTTAAAGATCTAGGTCACTAATAGAGTCTTTGAAGCATAAGTTCCCAAATCCACACGGCCGATCACACGGTCGTGCTTAAGGCCGTATGACCAACATGGACAGAAACGCGGCCGTGCGAGACGGTCGCGGGAAAATATGGTAAAAGTTATCTTTCCCAACACGGGATGTGATAAGTGGCCACGGGCGTGCGACCTGGCCGTGGTCAAATCTGCCAAATGCACACAGGCGTGAGACACGCCCGTGGCTACCACACGTGGACAACACTGGCATGCGTAGAGCTACACGACCGTGGGAGAAGCGAAATATCGTGTAACATGATCATATAGCCACATGTTCCCTAAGGCCGTGTGACGATATCTCACTTTGCGACAAACACGAGCTAGACATGATCTACACAGGCGTGTGAAATGGCCGTGCCACTTGAAAAAAAAATAAATTAGATTATCTATCTTCTTTTATTTCTCTTTCATTAATTTTTGAAGATTCTTTTGTTTTTAAACATGGCTTATCTTTATGATTACTACCAAATTATTCCCCCAATTCTCCTTTTGTTCTTCAGAATCATGTTTGTCCCCCAGCTTTATTTCCAACAACTCGCTCTCACTAATCCATGAATTTCATCCATTTTTCACCAGAAAGTTTCACTTCTCTCCCTATCTTATTTTTATATTCTAATATCTAGCTTTGTACATTGAGGGCAATGTACATCTTAAGTGTGGGGGGTATTTATTTCATTATCAGAAAAATACCTGAATGACTGCCTTGTTCTCTTGGAAAGCTCTTATATCATATTTAGGATAAATTTTGATTGATTTATGATTTTGATTGATATATCTTGAATTAAAACATAGGGATTTATGCATTGATTGTTTAAACTTTAAGACATTAGAGAATCAAGCATGATAAGTTAATTTTTAAGAATTTAAAATCTTTGGTTGTTCCCCAAAATTAGGTATTACTTTGAGTTAGAATTCACAAGTTTTAAACATCAAAAAGCCATAATTTGTGTGAGATTTTTGAGCCTTTTGAGCATCTATTAATTCTTTCATGCTCACTTTTATTACTGCTTTGAGTGTGTCAATATCGAACTGTTATTCTAGAACTTGCTTGATTATACATGTCAAGACCACACCATTTGATTTGATATGTCAAAATGATTAAGGCACTTAGGATTAACCCACTAATGCCATAAAAAGCCCACCTCCAGGATTAACCCCTAGTAAACCCCATTGAGCTAACAAGCTATTTCTTGTATTACCCTTAATATTAACCCTTAACCCATTATTGTTAAAATCCACTAAATTAATCCCTATTTTTGTCGAGATTTGTGTTGAATAAATTGCTTAGCTATGTCTTGTTCTTAATAGTTAGTCTATGATATTTAACTTGTTCCTAAAAAAAAATGTATACACATTAGTAATTCCATATTTTGAGAAGAAGCCCTGTTGTACGTAAGTGATGATTAACCATTTTTCTAGTTAGGAAATTTTTCAATTCAATCGCGACTCTAACCCTTTCTTTCAGCTTGTGACCGTACCCCCTAACCAAGCCTCGTTATAACCTTCTAAAGACATTTTGATTGATGTTTCATCTTAATTTATAGTGGTAGAGATGTGATTTTTATGCAAGCCTATGGTAATAACTTTTCATATTGACTGATGAGTGCTAGTTACATTGTCCTTAAACACTTTAAGTGTTTTGAGTGAATCTTTAGAGAGGATGTTAAACTCTGTGAGATTTCGAATCAAGGTAACCACTTAGATAAGGGAAGATGCCTAAAGTTTTGCATGATTAAATACTCAACTTGTAATGTTTGAAACTTTGATGTTCTTTCAGTTGAATTTTCAATGTATGATTACCTATAGATTATTTTGAGATATTATCAATAGAAATTATAAGTTGAGAAGAATTTATTTTGATTATGAGTTTAGAATTTTGCTCGAGGACAAGAAAATGCTTAAGTGTGGGGCTTGATAAATCGTAATTTATACATATTTTTACCCCATGCTTAACGCATTTTAAGGATGATTTTTCCTTAGAATTGGTGAATTCGATGCTCCTAATGCCTTAAATTCATGTTTCATACTTAGGTGAGCATTAGAGAGCGAAAGGAACGGGAAACGAGCCAAAAATAGAGAAAATGGGCCAAAGTATGAAATCAACACGACCTGGATTTCCTCACACGGGCATACCACATGGCCGTGTCAATCTGGCAGAATCGAAGCACGACTCACATGGGCGTGTCCCTGCCGAGCCCAAGTTGAGTCCAATTCAGAAAAGGCTAATTTTGAGGGCTTTTAGGCATTCTAAAGCCTATAAATACATCCTAAAGGAAGAGGAAAAGGACACTGAGAGAAGGAGGCAAGGAACTGCTCAAGGGAAGCCGATTGATCCATCTCAGAAGCCAGAGTCACCATCTAGACTGAAGATCTCCCCTCAATTTCCCTTCAGGAGTTTTGGGTTTTCTTTATGTTTTGTATTCATTATTCTTCTGAGATGTTTTCCTTTTTAGTTATGAACTAAATCCCCTAAATACCTAAGGGGAATGAAATCTAAGACGAATCTCATTATTATTTTCTGAATTGTATGATAAATATTTAACTTGTTCTTAATTATGTGTTCTTAATTCTTGTTTCGATATCCCAGGATACTGATTCAAGATAAGCTCTTATTCAAAGGAGGAATAGACCTTGTCTAAGAGTACATTTGTCATAATTAAGTAGAGTTGATTGCATGCCTAGACATAGGGTGACAAGATTTTGCCGGATTAGGGTGAAACCTAATAAGGGGATCCATAGATCGAGTTAATGCAACCCTAGGGTGTTAATTAGAGAAAAGTCTCAATTATTCAATCTAGGGATTAGACGTTATTAGTCCTGAATAGGGATAATAACATAACTTAGGGATCTCTGTGGGACAAGTTAAATGAATAAATCGTCCGATTCGGAGCCAGAATAACAAGTAAAGTCTAGGTGGATTTTTCCTTAGGTATTGTCTTAATTCAATCGTTTTCCAAAAGTAGTCCCCCAATTCTACTTTGTGCGAATTCTTAGTTTAGATAATTAGTTAATTAAAACAAAACCCCCTTATTCTTAGGCTAGATAATAAAAAGATAGTCATTACTAGTACTTTTAGTTCCTTTGGGTTCGACAATTCGATCTTGCTAAAACTATACTACTGTTCGATAGGTACACTTGCCTACATCTTGATAATATTTAGTTTCAAGAACGATTCTTTAGAAATATTTAAAACTTGTCACACAAAAATCGCGATCATTCAGCTATTGTAAGTTGGCAGCCACCGAAGAATATTTTAGAAGTTAGAAGTTTTGTGGGAATAGTAGGATACTATCAGAGATTTGTTAAAGGGTTCTCAATGATAGCTTCTCCGATGACTCGATTGTTGCAAAAAGAAGTGAAATTTGATTGGACTGATAAATGCTAATAGTGTTTTGATAAATTCAAAGCTTTATTAATGGAAGCACTCGTATTAGTCTAACCTGAATCGGGTAAGGAATTTACAGTTTATAGCGATGCCTCGTTGAATGGTTTAGGATGTCTATTGATGCAAGATGGTATAGCAGTGGCTTATGCATCTAGGCAGCTAAAACCATATGAAAAAAATTACCCGGTACACGATCTCGAATTAACAGCTATTTTTTTGCATTAAAAATATGGCAGCATTATCTTTTTGGTAAAAAATGTCACATCTTTACGAATCACACAAGTCTGAAATATTTAATGACATAAAAAGAACTGAATTTGGGACAACATAGACGGCTAGAATTATTGAAAGATTATGATCTCGTAATTGATTATCGTCAGGGGAAAGCTACCTAGTTGTCTTTATCTGATGATGGTTCACTCATAGCTGAGTTAAAAGCGAGGTCGACGTCTATGCAATAGATCTCTAAAGCTCAGAAAAATGATCATAAGTTGCAAGCGAAACGGATACAAAGTGAATCAACTCCTGACTCAGAATTTCAGATCGGGACCAATGGTTGTTTATCATTCAGAGACAGAGCATGTGTACCGAAAAATTCAAAACTAATACAAAAGATTTCCAATGAAGCCAATAATAGTAACATGTCTATACATCCTGGTAGTAATAAGATGTATAGTGACTTGAAATAGATGTACTAGTGGCCAGGAATGAAATGGGATATTTCTAAATTTGTAGCGAAATGCTTGATATGTCAACAAGTAAAGGCTGAACATCAAGTACCTTCGGGATTATTGCAGCTAATTACAATACCGGAGTGGAAATTGGAAAGAGTTACCATGGACTTTGTAACGGGTTTAACTTTATCACCGAAAAAGAAAGATGTTGTCTGGGTAATTGTCGATCGTTTAATGAAGTTGGCACACTTTATCCCGGGACGTATGGATTTTTCATTGGATAGATTGGCTGAATTATATGTCTCTGAGATTGTAAGGCTGCATGGAGTGCCAATCTCTATTATCTCAAATAGAGACCCTCGGCTTACATCTCGATTTTGGAGTAAGTTGCATGAAGCTCTGGGAACTCATTTACACTTCAGTACTGCATTTCATCCTCAAACAGATGGACAAACTGAGCGTGTGATACAGATTCTAGAAGACATGCTTAGGTGTTGTGTACTTTAACTTGGAGGTAACTGGGAAAAATACTTACCTTTGATTGAATTTGCTTACAATAACAGTTATTAGTCTAGATTAAAATGGCACCATATGAGGCTTTATATCTTAAAAAGTGTAGAACTCCATTGTATTGGACAGAGTTAACTGAGAAAAAGATACATTGTAACACCTCTAACTCGTACCTGTCGTTGGACTAGGGTTAAAGGCATTACCAGACATATCGAAACATTTAACATTCATTTCACAAACATCATAGCATCGAAGGTCAAATATCAATACAAAGTCCCTTACATAGGTTATCGAGACCTTAAACATGCTTTAGAAAAGGATTGGGATGAAACCGAACACATACAAAATTTTTTGATACTTAAACAAATTTTCCAAGTTACAGAGGTCACACTCTCGTGCGAACAGGCAGTGTGTCTCACACGGCTTTAGACATGCCTATGTGTCTAGACCGTGTCAAATCAGAGTATACATACTAACTTAATCACACAGCCATAAGACGTGCCCGTGTTCCTTGGCTGTGGTCGAAAGTGACTTGGGTCACACGGCTAGCTACACACCCGTGTACCTTGGCCGTGCTTAAGACTGTCTTAAAATCATAGGGTACCCCAGGGTACACACGGCCATGCAACATGACTGTGTGTTGCACACGGCTAAGACACACGCCTATGTCTCTGCCCGTGTGGACAAAAATTAGCCATTTGAAAAGCCAATTTGCCACCCGATTTGGGTCAAACCTACAAATATCAAACCAAGCACATTTGTACTATAATTTCAACCAATTTCAATACCAAAACTTACACCAATCATGCCATAACATTATCAACCAATTTCATGCTTAATAGTCATACCAAATTATGCCAAAACATAAGACAAAGTCATATCTAAACATTTGTTTCATAACCTCATTTTACTTCATTCAATCACATGCTATAAACTTACCAATTTCTCAAATATGCACATTCCAAAACTTACTAGAATTGACCATTTTATTTGGTCACTCATAAGCACATCACATAAGCTTAATTACATATCATATACCAAAATCAAACCATAAGTTCAACCACAAACTAGCCATATCACATAGCTTGATATATACATTATAAAACATATCCAAATACTTCTAGCCTATACATGCCATATTCTAATATTCACAATGTCAAAAGGTACCAAAATAAGGTTCGATAGTGTGATGATGATCCTTGACGATCTCAGAGCTCCCACTAGCTTTGATATCTATAAAACAGTGCAGACACACAAAGAGTAAGCCTTCAAAAGCTTAGTAAGCCATATACAAATAAACTTAACAATTAACATCAATTCATTCTTATAATTTGAGGCAAAATACATTCACTTAAACATATATCTCTTATGTTTCATTTGAACATAATTCACATATACATATCATAACTCATTCTCATAGCAACTCATACTTAAATCATATAATTACCAAAGTACATATACTTACCTTTCTTTCTCAAACATGGTATACAATTCAAACATACCTGAGTCGGATACAAATTCACATAATCATCTATTTTCTCTGAATGCCCGTTGAACAGTTCGGATTCATAAGGATACGTTGATAGCTCAGAAAGCTCGTACAATGCCAACGTCCCAAACGTGGTCTTACATGTAATCAAATATCGATGCCACTGTCCTAGATAGGGTCTTACACAAAATCAAATACGATGCCAACGTCCTAGACGTGGTCTTACACGTAAATTATAAGTCGATGCCAACGTCCCAAACGTGGTCTTACACGAAAACACATATCGGATCCTATGTCATGACATATGTATCTTAACTATTCCTAGGGTTCATACGGGGGCTTTTCGGACGTCAGAATTTTTTCAAAAATTTCTCAAATATCTCATATTCAAGGCATAAAGCCATTTATTGTGACAACCCAAAATTGACCCTAGTCGGGAAGTGGTTTCGGGACCGCTAAACCGAGTCACCGAAATGTTTGAACGTAATATTTATTGTCTATAATATGTAATTATGAATGTGTGAGAATTTCAAGCTTCGATTTAGTCGATTGCATGTGAATTCAGTTAGTAGGACTTGTGTGACACTTTTGAAATGTGATAGGCCAATCTATAAGGACCTAATAGTGCATGTAATCGAAAGGCAGGACTTGCATGTCAAATTTCCCCCCCCTAATTGGTAGTGGCCGGCCATGACAAGGGATTATGGGCAAAACATGTCATGAAACATGTTGTGTAAGTGTTTTATGTTGGAATAAATAAAATAAGGTGTATGGGTAATAAAAAAATGAAAAAAAAAATGTGTGTGAAGGCTTCTCCCCCTCTCCATTGCCGTGAAGGTAAGAAAGAAAACAAAAAAATTTGTTCATCCTTTTCATTCTCTCTTGGCCGAAAATTCTAAGGAAGAAGGAGGGAGTTTTTGCTTCATGTTTGGTTTGGAAGAGGATTAGGAAGAGGTTTGGCTATACTTGTATCAAGATTAAGGTATGTCTGAAGTTGTGCCATGAGATTCATGCATGTTTTTAGTTGCTAGCTTGATGTTCTTATTAGCCATGGTTCAAATCCTTGCTATGTCATGGGAATGGTATTCGGCCAAGGTGGATTTTGTGTTAATGCCATTGCATGCTAAATATGAAGCTTGTTAATGATATATGTGATGGTGGGTTGATGACTCTTGGATTTTCTTTTTAGCATTTTTAGTGAGACATTAAGTTCCTTGTTTAACCATGACAAAAATTGAAATGGTATGGTGTTGTGATGTATTCGGCCATGGTATATCCATAAGCATGATTTATGCTTATTGCATGGTAGGTAAGATTTGTGTGGTTATATGTTTATATTTGGTTATAATCAACTTGAGATTCGGCCTTTGCACCTATATGTATATATGTTTGCACATGATGTATTGGTATGACATATATACTATCTCAAGGTATATATTTATTTATGATGATGTTTCGGTTATGAAGTAAATGATAGATGTGTATTGAGCTACAATATGTAATGCATTAGTTAGTAAAATGTATGCCATTCATGTGTGGTATTAAACATGTAATTGGCCTCAACATCAACATGCATATTCAGCCACATGATTGAGTACATAGGTTGATGTGTTGTTCGGCCATAAGTAAGCATGTTGAAGGCTTTATCTTGACTTAGAAAATTCGGCTAAGGAGAGTACTAACTAATGTGTTGAGTTTGATTCATGATATCCGTACATATGTGATTTTAATGTCTAATGAATATATGTGGGCTAAGTACCTTGAATTCCTCTTTTCGATGCTCAAATGATTAAATCAATTTATTTGTTAAATTAAGCTCAAGAGCAAAGGGGAACTAAATCCGATAAAGGGAAGGAAAAAGTGGTCGAATAGCCATCGGAATCGTTCGACAACATCCGAGGTAAGTTCTTGAGTAATAGAGCTTAAATTATGATTTGATTAGATCATGTCTCAAGTAAATCAAATCATGCTCTTTGTGTGTGGATATTGAACCGAAATGTGCGAGAGTGATAAGTGTATTGTATTTGAGTTTTGCTAATGAAAATGAAATACGAATGTGTCATGATTTAGTGTTAAATGTGCATGTTTATTCGAATGATGTCCGGCTAAGTCCCAAGGCTTTTGTGCTAAGTGATTAAATCCGGTCAATTCTCAAGGCATTTGTGCGAGTTACCAAAACCGGGTTAAGTCCGAAGGCATTTGTGCGAGTTACAAAACCGAGTTAAGTCCCGAAGGCATTTGTGCGAGTTACTAAATCGGGCTAATTGTCAAGGCAATTGTGCGAATTACTATAACCGGCTATGTCCCAAGACAATCGAGCTAGTCGCTATATCCGGTTAAATTCCGAAGGTACGTGATTCGGGAATGAGCAATCTTGCTGTAAAAATTTCAGTTAATACACTTGCAAAAATTCCAGCAATGAGGTATGTGCATTGGAATAGTTGAGTTCCTTCGAATAATATTCGCTCAGTTGAGTAGTGAGCTTCCGGTATTTGGCTAAGATGATCCCTTATGTATGAACATAGGGGTTGGAATGTAAAGTAGAAATGATTTGAATATATGAATATGCGGAATTATCCGTTTAATTATGTGAATGCTATACTTCAGTTGTGTTTAAATTCTTGCTCAAAACTTACTAAGCATAAATTGCTTACTCCGTTTCTTTGTTCTCTGTTTTATAGATTTTGCTCGTTAGCTATCGGATTCGGGATCATCGGTCAAGTCATCCACACTATCAAAGCCCTTTTGGTACTCTTTTAGTTGAACTCTGGATATGGCATGTATAGGACTACCCTTTGCTGTTTTTCAAGTATGTTTTGTGATGTATGTGTGTATGACCATGCAAAATGGCTCGTAAAAGTGGAGTATGGCATTAGACCATTTGTGTTTATGTATATATGTATGGTTTCATGATGTGACTATGGATTGGAATGGAAGTGTTGGGCAAATGATCAGCCATTGGAATGGCTAAAAATGATTATATGTGGACCTATGTATGACAAAACTCTAGTTGGTCCATGGAAACCACGAAATAGGTAAAGTTTACCTTGAAAACAGATGCTGACAGCAGCAGTGGTGTGGATTTGAAAAATCACTAAAATTTTTAAGAATTGAATTAAATAGTTAATAAATTATGTAAATGAACCTTGATGAATCTACTTTCATATGGAAGAAACGAAATGGTCATATGAGTTATATGTTAAGAGATATTAACGTTCTCGTGAAATAGGGCCAGAAAGGTTTCTGGATCCCCTGTTCCAACTTTGGAAATTCATTATAAATTAACCAGAGATAATTAGCAGTCATGCCATATATGTATAGATTACTCTTTGAGTCTAGTTTCTATAGAAACAAACGGCATCAGTATTGAAGCCCTGTATAGGGAGATATCCAATTCGTAATGCGTGAAGGTCAGTGTAGTCTAACCCTGGATTAGGGGAGACTTTAACTAATAAACTGTACTAATTGGCCTGACCAAAAATTATAGAAAAAACTATGTAGATGGAAATATGAGTCTTGGTTCAGGGAAAAATTACGAAACTGATTTTCGAGCTTTGAAACTCAAGATATGATTTTTAAGGCGACAGTGATGCAGTAACCAGCTTGTCTGGAAAATTTTTTTTTTATGGACTGTGAAAATAATTAAGTTAAGTCTGTGTGCACCTTGTGTTCGACTCCGGTAACGGACTCGGGTACGGGGTGTTACATTTATCATTATTAAATAGTATATAAGCATAAATAAACAATTTTAAATACATTTATTTGTATATAGTGTAACATCCTAAATTAGAGCCTAGTCGGAATAGTGGTTTCAGGACCACAAAATTTGACATAAAAATATTTGTTTTATGATTATTTTAAGGTCTAAGACATGAAAGCATGCATATGTGAAAATTTCATGAAGAAATTCTAGGTGTAACGAGTCCAATTGAAAATTAAGGATCAAATCGAATAAATTGTAAACTTGTGTTCTAGAAACAATTTTATGAAATTGCTTTGGATTATTAACTAGGAGGTCTTAAGTAGTAATTTTCTCAAATTCTAAGTTTTTGGACAAAAATGGTCATGGATGGAAAAAATTGAAAGTTTAGTAACGAAGGGCATTTTGGTCATTTAGTAATAAATGAAATAAAAAGGGAAAATCAAAGAAAAATCCACTGATCTTCTTCCTTGTTGCTGCCGAAATTTGTAAGGGTTTCATAAGCTACGATTTTGACATTTTCAAGCTTGATAGTAAGTGACTCCTAGCCCCGTTTTTAACGTTCTTTACATTTTTGAGATCCTTATAACATGCTCTATCCATTTCTACCCATATTTCAAGCTAGGGTTCATGTTAGAAATTTGACCCATGCATGATATGATTGTTCTTTGATGATTTTTAGAGGATTATAAAAGTTAAATGTGAGATAAACATATTTTACTAGATGATTTTTAATGAAAGCACTAAAAAGGGGCTTTTTTGTAAAAGGTACAAAATGTGTGGTAGAAATGTGAAATAAAGGAAAATGTGGGCTGACTTTAGCTTAGAGTATATTCAGCTACACTTGGGTAACCATGAAAATACATGCATTTCGTTTTACAAGCGTTAGGACCAAATTGTAAAAATGTGAAAGGTTTGGGGTAAAGTGGTCATTTTGCCCAATAATGAAATTTTGGACTGAATTTGAATAATGAGATAGAATAATAATTTATTTTGTTTATATAGACCCTGAGGGACCAATTTTGGAGGTTGACTGTGGAAAACAAAAGGTTTTGGAATAACCGAAATCCAAATCCGGAACATCTTCCAAGTAATTTCATGTAACTCGGAGTAATACTTTTAAAATACTTAAATGTATATTCTTGAATGTGATATAAATTTTAATACTCAATGTATAATAATTCAAGAAACATGATTGTATTGATTTAAAAAGGATTTAAATATCCCGATTGAATGAAAACGGTATCCAATGGAATTCTTGAAAATGAATTGACGGTAAGAATGATATAGCCCGGACGAGTGTTTCTTATGTGATCTGGCCTCCTAAAGAATATGTGTTTTAAATGGATTTAGCCCGGACGGGTAATCTGATTTAGGATCTAAATTTAGCCCGGACTGGTAATTCAGATCCAAGCTCATTAGAGTATTTGTTGTTGTAGGGAATTTAACCTGGATTGGTAATCCCGACATTACTCTATGAGTTTATACTACCAAGGATTTAGCCTAAACTAGTAATCCCACTGTAAAAAAATTAGGTTCGTGAGAATGCGCTTGTAACACCCCTTACCCGTGTCCAACGCCGGGACAGGATACGAGGCATTACCAAACTTGAACATACAATACTATGTAAAACCGGGCCATAAACTTTCGTTCAAATTTAAAATTTATTCACGAACATGCATATCGTCCCTTATATGGGCCTACGAGGCCCAAAACATACATCGAGGGTTGTTTCAGACTAAACCCTGAACTTTAGAAAAATTTTCTTAAAACAGGGACACAAGGACACGCCTATGTGCCCTTGACATGCCCGTGTCCCCAGGCTGTGTAACTATCTGTTTATAATGTAACATCCTGATTTTCGGGTTTTTCGCGATTCCTGATATTTTAAGTAATTTTCTAAAATTTGGTATGTGATTATGGAATTCATAATTTGGGTGTGTAAATGGGCTTATGGAAGGCTTATGAGTTAGCCAAAACCCGGTTGAATTTTTAAATTTTGGACTTAGGAGTTAGGGGTTACGCTAGGTGCCCTTATATTAAGTTGTGGGTAAAGTGTATCACAAAAGAGCTTTGGTAGAGTGGCAAGGGTGACGCCACTAAGCTCCTAAAAGGTGGCGTGTGGAGCATAAGGGAAGACCTGGATCGATTCCTGTGTTGGCAAATAAGAGTATTTATTTTTATGTGGGGAAGGGTAAGTGTTGGAACCTAAGTGGATTCTCAGTAAGAGGAGAGTTGGATCAAGTCAAACGCATGGATTAAGGAGGATAAGGGAGAGATTTTAGGATTTGAGAGAAGGATAGAGCTTAGCCGTTTGGAAGGGGTTAGAGAGGGAAATCGGCAGAAGGGTATTAGGTTAGTAATTTCGCATTAGGGTCTTAGCGTGTCGCTTTCTCCTTTGTTTTAGTTTTCTCTTCTTTTTCTTCCCTAGCCGAATCTACCATCCTTCCTCTCATCTTTTCTCCCTTTTCTTTTTCAAAATCCAGCCTATTACTTTCCTCTACTCATTTATTATTTCTTTCTTTAATCTCTACTTCTGCCGAAATACCGCAAAAATCTGAAATCAGTGAAGATAGGTGGGTGCCGATTCTTTGTGACCAGCAACCTTTTCTTTCCTTTTCAATAGTTGGCATTCAATTCCTTTACCTTTTAGGCATCCGGATTCAAGAGGAGGAAGACTGTGGTAAGTGCTGAAACTCTAAACAATTCCTAGTGTAACTATGGCCAAAAGCCGAAACCCCTCTAGTTTAGAGAGGTGGCCGAATGTGGGTGTAGGCCTTATGGGGTCTTCTTTTAATATTTTTGGTTTATTTATTGAAGGAGCAGCAAGGTGTAGTGTTGACTTGGTGTAGCTTGGATCACCAGAGTGGCTAGACCTAGTCATCAATCGCGACAAAGGTAAGATTCCTAAGGCCATTTTGGATGGTGGCCGAATGTGTAAGTATTAGTATTAGATGATTTGAGGTTAGGTTCAATTATGGGAAGCTGATTTGTAACACCCCGAACCGAGACCGTCGCCGGAGTCGAACACGAGGTGTTAACAGACTTCAAACCACTTATTGAAAAGTTCCAGACAAGCTGCCAATCTGTGTACTAGTCGCTTCAAAAATCATAACTTGAGTTTTAGAACTCGAAAATCAGTTTCGTAAATTTTTTCTGAAACTAGACTCACATTTCCGTCTACAGATTTTTTTCTAGAATTTTTGGTTGGGCCAATTGGTACAGTTTATTAGTTAAAGTCACCCATGTTACAGGGGCCGACTACACTGACCTTCACGCGTTACAACTCAAATAACTCCCTGTGCAGGACTTCAATACTGGTATCGTTTGTTTCTATAGAAACTAGACTCAAAGAGGAATTCATACATATATGGTATGACTCCTAATTATTTCTGGTTAATTTATAAAGAATTTTCAAAGTCCGATCAGGGAATCCAGAAACCGTTCTGGCCCCGTTCCACTAAAACCCAAATATCTCTCAACATACAACTCATATAACCGTTTCGTTTCCTCCATATGAAAATAGACTCATCAAGGTTCATTTACATAATTTATTCACTATTTAATTCTACTCCTACTATTTTTAGTGATTTTTCACATCCACATCACTGTTGCTGCCAGCATCATGTTCTAGGATAGACTTTCTCTAACACATAGTCTCTATGATTCAACCACCCCTTTTTCATATATGGTCCAAAATATAAGCATGATGACCCATTCTAATGGCTGGTCATTGCCAAACACTTCCATGCCTCTTAATGAGCATATACATACCAAATAATTATAACATTATGCTCAAAACATTCATAAGCCATTTTCGCATGGCTATGCAATATTTTACATACCGAGTTCAAACAAAACATAATAGCCTATACATGCCGAAATGTTTTCTTAAACCATCTAAGAAGAAGATACCAAAAAGTCGCTAGACGGTGTGATGACTTCGATGACAGTCCCGAGCACGCAAAATGGATCAAGAACCTAAATAAACAACAAATAAGCACACCAAATGAGTACATAACTCAGTAAGTCGTAAGCACTACTCTACCATCAACAATAACAATCATAAGTGAATAATCAAATAATACAAAATAGATGTTTCCAGCCATATCAAACTATACTGCAATTTCTAAAATTTTGGTTCGATCTCATGCCCAATCCTTCAACCAAATCAAACGACAAGTCAGCCCAATCGATTTGAACTGCTTCCTCAAGTTGGAACAACAATGCACTAGATAATTTTATGCATAACCGTACAATCCCAATTTCGATATTTAGTTAGTAACTCAATCACTTACCTCGTTCATGCACAATTTATTTCCACAACCGAATGTGACTATAGCAAATCGCACACATAGTGCTATAGCAAATCGCACACATAGTGCCATAGTAAATCGCACACATAGTGCCATAGTGAATCGCACACATAGTGCCATAGTAAATCGCACACATAGTGCCATAGTGAATCGCACACATAGTGCCATAGTAAATCGCACACATAGTGCCATAGTGAATCGCACACATAGTGCCATAGTGAATCGCACACATAGTGCCATAGTGAATCGCACACATAGTGCCATAGTAAATCGCACACATAGTGCCATATGGTCTTTGCACACATTGTGCCTTATGTCAATTCATCATGGTAAAGCAATTTACTAAATTCAATTTGTACATATAATCATAATAATAAATAGGAGAATCACTCCGAAAAATATCTATCCAAGGAGTTCTCACAACAAGTGCTTAAGGACTTACCTTGTGTTGAGTATAACGGTTTCAACCCGGCTACTGATGTCCTTGGCTTTGCCCTTGCTTGTTTCTCCTTCTTTAACTTCTCGGGCTTAATAGATAAATAAACTAGTTTAATCATCTTGCTATACATTTATAGTTCAATTACACATGCATATGTATATTTGTATATTCGCAACCATCCTCACTTATTACCCATTTGGTCAACAATCTAAGCCAAGATAAGGCTTCAATATGGTTGCCTCTAACCGAATACATGCACACCAATCTACTTCCTTTGGCCGAATATGCATGTCTATGTGGAGGCAAATTTTACACTTTATACTACACAAAAAAACAGCATACATTTTCCTAATTAACGATTACATATTGTAGTTCTATACACATCTCTCATTTATTTCATAACCGAAACAACATCACAAGCAAATAGACACCTCAAAATAGTATACATGTCATACCAATTCATCATGTGCAAACATATATTCATGTAGGTGCAATGGCAATTCTCAAGTGGCTTATATCCAAATATACACACATATCCAAAGCTTAAATCTTACTCACCATGCAACATGCATGAATCATATTTATGGATACAACATGGCCGAATACCACAACACCATACCGTTTCAATTTGGTCATGGTTAAACAAAGAACTTAGTATCTCATTCAAAAATGCTAAAAGAAAATCTAAGAACCCTCAATCTACCATCACATGAATCATTATCAAGCTTGATATTTAGCATGCAATGGCATTAACACCATAACAACTTTGGCCAAATACCCTTTTCCATGGCATAACAAAGATTTGAGCCATGGCTAACATGCACATCAAGTTAGCAACCAAGACATGCATGAAACCCCTAACACAACCTCATACATACCTTAATCTTGATGCAAACTTAGCCAAATCTCCTTCTAGATCTCTTCCAAACCAAGCATGAAGCAAAAATCCTCCCCTTTTTCCTTAGTATTTTCGCCAAGAAGTGAAAATGGATGAGCAAAATTTTCTTTTCTTTCCTTAGGACATTCGCCAAGACCAATGGTGAAAGATGAACACTTTTTTTTTCCTTTTTTTTCATACTCTTATTTTATTATTTCTAACATGCACCACTAGCAAAACATGTTTGAAACATGTTTTCTTTGCCCATATTCATCACCATGGCGGCCACTATAGTCAAATTTGGGGAATTTGACATGCAAGGACAACATTTCCTAGTGTGCATCAATAGGCCACTTCCACATTTGCCTATCTCAATTCTAAATTTTCTCATACAAGTCCTTTCTAGTGAAATTCACCTTTATAACACTAAATCAATCATCAAAAATGTCATACATGAATACTCACATATTATAGGCATCAAATAAATTTTAAATTATTGTTATGCCTCGATTTTGTGGTCCCGAAACCACATTCGGCTAGAGTCTATTTTGGGTGTCACAACCCCCCTCTTAAGGAATTTTCGTCCCCGAAAATCTTACCGGTAAATAGGTTTGGATATCGTTCTTTCATAGAGTTCTCGGTCTCCCAAGTAGCTTCTTCTATCCCGTGCTTGAGCCATAACACTTTCACTAGCGAAACCCGCTTGTTTCGCAACTCTTTCACTTCTCGCGATAGGATACGAATCGGTTCTTCCTCATAACTCATATTAGCTTGAATTTCAATTTCTGATGGACTAATCACGTGCGATGGATCGGATCTATAGCGTCGAAGCATCGAAACGTGAAAGACATCGTGAACCTTTTGAGTTCGGGGGCAAAATCAAGCGATATGCCACTTTGGACCGACTCGCTCGATATCTCATATGGTCCAATGAACCTCGGGCTCAACTTGCCCTTACGGCGAACTCGAGTATCTTTTTCCAAGGCGATACCTTGAGAAACACTTTATCACCCACGATACTCGATATCCTTACGCCTCGATCCGCGTCACGACTTCGACGATCGGAGGCTATCTTCGACTTTCACGGATTACCTTCACTTTTCGCTTCAGCATCCCTAATCAAATCCACCCGAAAATCTTGCTTTCACCGAGCTCACCAAAACAATGGCGCACGGCATTTACGACCGCATAAGGCCTCGTAGGGTGCCATCTTAATACTTGATTGAAAGTGTTGTTGTAAGCGAATTCAATCAACGGCAAATACCGCTCCCATGAACCACTAAACTCAAGGACGCAACATCTTAACATATCCTCAAGTATCTAAATTATCCGCCGGATTGACCATCGGTTTGGGGTGAAAGGCGGTCTTTGAAATGCAACTTGGTACCCAAAGCTTCTTGCAACTTTTTCCAAAATCGCGAGGTAAATCTCGGATCTCTATCCGACACGATAGAAATAGGCACCCGTGTAATCTCACAACTGAGCAACGTACAATTCCGCTAATTTGTCCATTGAAAAATCCGTGACGACGGGGACAAAGTGGGCCGACTTAGTCAATCGATCTACCACGACCCAAACCGCATCCTTCTTACTTGTCGACAATGGCGGTCCGGATACAAAGTCCATTGCGACTCGATCCCATTTCCACTCGGGTATCGTGATTGGTCAAGTAATCCAAGGCACTTGATGTTCCGCTTTCACTTGTTGACATATTAAACATCTCAAACAAGGTCTGAGATGTCTCGCTTCATACCATGCCACCAAAATCGACGTTTCAAATCATTGTACATCTTCGTACTCCGGGTGGATTGCCATTCGACTACAATGGGCTTCATTGAATTATCGAAATGAGTTCAATTCTTTGGGACACAGACAACTTTTGAACCTCAAACAATCGTCATCGTCAATTTGGAACTCCGAGTCCTTGTTCGAACACACGCAGCCCGTTTTGCAACCAACTCGTCGTCGACTTTTCGAGCTTCTCGAATTTGGTGTGTCAATAATGGTTTGGCTTTCAATTCAGCCACTAACACACCGGTCGGATCGGATAGACAAGTGCACATTCATTGCTCGTAAAGTGAATAACGATTTACGACTCAAGGCATCCGCAACCACATTCGCCTTTCCGGGTGATAGTCAATGATCACTCATAATCCTTTAACAGCTCGAGCCAACGTCTTTGTCGCAGGTTTAAGTCTCTTTGGGTCATCAAATACTTGAGACTTTTGTGATCCGAGTATACATGGCACCTTTCACCAAATAAGTAATGTCGCCAAATCTTTAAAGGCGAATACGATATGCCAATTCGAGATCATGAGTCGGATAATTTTTCTCATGTGGCTTTAATTGCCTCGACGACAGGCCACAACTCGACCTTCTTGCATTAATACGCAACCTAACCCAAGTAGAGAGGCGTCGCTATAGATAACAAACTCCTTGTCGGACTCGGGTTGCACTAGAATTGGGGCTTCATCAAATAAGTTTTCATTGATCGAAACTTTTTGGCATTTCTCCGTCCATTCGAACTTAACATCCTTTTGGAGTAAGCCGTCATCGGTGTGGCTATCGTTGAGAAGCCTTTTACAAATCGTCGGTAATAAGCAAGCCCCAAAAAGCTTGAACCTCGTAATATTTCTGAGGCTTCCAATTTAGTATGGCTGAAATTTTATTGGTCGACTCGAATACCCGATGCAGATACCACATGACCCAAGAAGCTAACCTCTCTTAACCGAACTCACACTTGTGAACTTAGCATATAATTGCTTGTCCCGTAAAATTTGCAGCACTAACCGCAGTGTTCAAAGATGTTCGGTCTCATTTCTTGAATAGACCAAGATGTCATCAATGAATACGACTACTTAATCGATCCAAATATGGTCTAAAAATTGATTCATTAAATCCATAAATACCGTAGGGCATTAGTGAGCCCAAACGGCATCACTAGGAACTCATAGTGACCATATCTCGCTCAAGGCGTCTTGGGCACGTCTCGAATCTCGGATTCGCAATTGATAGTAGCCCGATCTCAAATCTATTTTCGAGAACACCGAGGCTCCCTTCAATTGATCGAACAAGTCATCAATACGCGGCAACGGATATTTGTTCTTTATCGTCGCTTTGTTGTCGACGATAGTCGATGCACAATCGCATGGTTCCATCCTTCTTCTTCACGAACAACACCGGCGCACCCCAAGGCAAAAACTCGGGCGAGCAAAACCTCTATCCACCAATTCTTGCAACCGAGCTTTCAACTCCTTTAATTAGTTGGTGCCATACGATACGGAGCTATCGAAATTGGAGTGGTACCGGTACCAATTCGATGCCAAATTCTATTTCCGAACAGTGGTAAACCCGCAATTCTTCGTGGAAAACATCCGGAATTCACAAACCATCGCACAAATTCGGGTTTCCTTTTCGACTCCTTGTCATCGAGCACATACGCAAGGTACGCCGCACCTTTTCTTACATATTTCGGGCCAACATCGGCGATATTACGTTGGCAACCCTTTAAGTCCGTAGACTCAACCCGAACAATCTCGTTATTAGCGCACCTCAGATCGATAGTCTTGCCTTTGCAATTTATAACCTCATCGTGCATGTTCAACCAATCCAACCCAAGAATAACGTCAAATTCGTCGAACGGCAAAAGCATCAAGTCCGCCGGAAAACAAAAACCTCGAAACACTAGGGGACTTTTCTTACACACTTTGTTGACAAGCACGTAATGACCCAAGGGGTTTGACACGCGAATTACAAACTCAGTAGACTCAATAGGCAAAGTCTTACTGGATGCTAAGGTTTCGCATATATAAGAATGAGTAGAACCAGGGTCAATCAAAGCAATCACATTAGTATCGAAAAGAGTGAAAGTACCGGTGATAACGTCAGGGGAGGATGCCTCCTCTCGTGCTTGCGGATGGCATATGCTCTAGCAGAACGCGAGTCTCGGATCGAATAATCGATCAAGAGCCCTCTCGACTACCACCCCTACCTCCGAAATTCTTGGTGGTCTACCTCTAGTTGTCATTCCACTAGGTCTCGTGACCTTGCATCCTATTCTTCTCATCGAGCCCGTGCAATCTCTAATGAGGTGGTCCTTCGAACCGCATCCGTAATAAGCCTTATTGGTAGTCTTACCCCAACATTCACCTATGTGTCTTCTCCCACATTGGGGCATTCAGATTTCTCTTGACGGTTATTGCCCACACTAGCTACGAAGTAGCTCGGGAGTCCGTCAATGGTCGTGGTCTAATGGAAATCCTTGCATCGTCCTCGATCTATTGGTGTCCTCCCGAACTTCTTTACAGCCGAGAACGGAGCTTTACCCGTCGATCTTTGCGATAGTCTCTAGCTTCAAATTCAGCCTTCTTCTTCTCCTTTCCAAGTTCCTCCGCCTTGCGTGCTCGCTCAACTAGTGTTACGAATTCTTTTATCTCCAAAATACCCACTAGTAATCTTAGATCTTCATTCAACCCTTCTTCAAACCTCTTGCACATAGCAACCTCATCAGCCACACACTCCGGGCATACCGATCGAGTCTTACGAACTCATGTTCAGATTCGAGATCTTGTCATGCGGCCTTGCTTGAGTTCCGTGAATTCCTTACGCTTTTGATCGATGAACTGTTGACTAATATATTTCTTTCAAACTCCGTTTGAAAGAAATCCCAAGTAACTCGTTCGTTTGGAACTATGGAAATCAAGGTCCTCCACCAATAGTAGGTTGAGTCCGCAACAAGGATATAGCACACTTTAGACATTCATCGGTGTGCATGATAGTTCATCAAACACCCAAATGGTGTTGTCAAGCGTAACTCGGCCCTTTCGGCATCATCGATAATTACGCCCTGAACTCTTCAGCCCGCGCTTCCTAATCAAATCTGGTGGCTTACTCAGCCTCACGGTCGAAGAATCGATGGCATTACGGGCTCTTGGGGTGGATTATTCAAATTGGATTTGTTGGACAGTACCGGATTGGTTCGGGCATATTACGCGACCCACTCATTCATCATGGTAAAGAAGGCTTGTTTAGCCCCTCACCTTGATTATTCGCAGATGACCGAGGTTCAACAGCGGCGTCCCTTGTGCAGGAGCAGCCGCTACACTTTCGACGTCATCCGCCAAGGTTCTCTCTACTTGGGATCCATTTACTAATCAAAACAAAAAACATTTTAACCAAGCGTAAGTCATCACCCGCTTAAACATTAACATTAAGGCATGTATAGCTAGACTCATACGTGCCATGGTAGTCCTAGAACCGACTAAACCATGGCTCGATACCAATAAAATTGTAACACCCGAACCGAGACCGTCACGAGTCGAACACGAGGTGTTAATGACTTCAAACCACTTATTGAAAAGTTCCAGACAAGCTGCCAATCTGTGTACTAGTCGCTTCAAAAATCATAACTTGAGTTTTAGAACTCGAAAATCAGTTTCGTAAATTTTTCTGAAACTAGACTCACATTTCCGTCTACAGATTTTTTCTAGAATTTTGGTTGGGCCAATTGGTACAGTTTATTAGTTAAAGTCACCCGTGTTACAGGGGCCGACTACACTGACCTTCACGCGTTACAACTCAAATAACTCCCTGTGCAGGACTTCAATACTGGTATCGTTTGTTTCTATAGAAACTAGACTCAAAGAGGAATTCATACATATATGGTATGACTCCTAATTATTTCTGGTTAATTTATAATGAATTTTCAAAGTCCGAGCAGGGAATCCAGAAACCGTTCTGGCCCCGTTCCACTAAAACCCAAATATCTCTCAACATACAACTCATATAACCGTTTCGTTTCCTCCATATGAAAATAGACTCATCAAGGTTCATTTACATAATTTATTCACTATTTAATTCTATTCCTACTATTTTTAGTGATTTTTCACATCCACGTCACTGTTGCTGCCAGCATCATGTTCTAGGATAGACTTTCTCTAACACATAGTCTCTATGATTCAACCACCCTTTTTCATATATGGTCCAAAATATAAGCATGATGACCCATTCTAATGGCTGGTCATTGCCAAACACTTCCATGCCTCTTAATGAGCATATACATACCAAATAATTATAACATTATGCTCAAAACATTCATAAGCCATTTTCGCATGGCTATGCAATATTTTACATACCGAGTTCAAACAAAACGTAATAGCCTATACATGCCGAAATGTTTTCTTAAACCATCTAAGAAGAAGATACCAAAAAGTCGCTAGACGGTGTGATGACTTCGATGACAGTCCCGAGCACGCAAAATGGATCAAGAACCTAAATAAACAACAAATAAGCACACCAAATGAGTACATAACTCAGTAAGTCGTAAGCACTACTCTACCATCAACAATAACAATCATAAGTGAATAATCAAATAATACAAAATAGATGTTTCCAGCCATATCAAACTATACTGCAATTTCTAAAATTTTTGGTTCGATCTCATGCCCAATCCTTCAACCAAATCAAACGACAAGTCAGCCCAATCGATTTGAACTGTTTCCTCAAGTTGGAACAACAATGCACTAGATAATTTTATGCGTACACCGTACAATCCCAATTTCGATATTTAGTTAGTAACTCAATCACTTACCTCGTTCATGCACAATTTATTTCCACAACCGAATGTGACTATAGCAAATCGCACACATAGTGCTATAGCAAATCGCACACATAGTGCCATAGTAAATCGCACACATAGTGCCATAGTGAATCGCACACATAGTGCCATAGTAAATCGCACACATAGTGCCATAGTGAATCGCACACATAGTGCCATAGTGAATCGCACACATAGTGCCATAGTAAATCGCACACATAGTGCCATAGTAAATCGCACACATAGTGCCATATGGTCTTTGCACACATTGTGCCTTATGTCAATTCATCATGGTAAAGCAATTTACTAAATTCAATTTGTACATATAATCATAATAATAAATAGGAGAATCACTCAAAAATATCTATCCAAGGAGTTCTCACAACAAGTGCTTAAGGACTTACCTTGTGTTGAGTATAACGGTTTCGACCGGCTACTCGATGTCCTTGGCTTTGCCCTTGCTTGTTTCTCCTTCTTTAACTTCTCGGCTTAATAGATAAATAAACTAGTTTAATCATCTTGCTATACATTTATAGTTCAATTACACATGCATATGTATATTTGTATATTCGCAACCATCCTCACTTATTACCCATTTGGTCAACAATCTAAGCCAAGATAAGGCTTCAATATGGTTGCCTCTAACCGAATACATGCACACCAATCTACTTCCTTTGGCGAATATGCATGTCTATGTGGAGGCAAATTTTACACTTTATACTACACAAAAAAACAGCATACATTTTCCTAATTAACGATTACATATTGTAGTTCTATACACATCTCTCATTTATTTCATAACCAAACAACATCACAAGCAAATAGACACCTCAAAATAGTATACATGTCATACCAATTCATCATGTGCAAACATATATTCATGTAGGTGCAATGGTCAATTCTCAAGTGGCTTATATCCAAATATACACACATATCCAAAGCTTAAATCTTACTCACCATGCAACATGCATGAATCATATTTATGGATACAACATGGCGAATACCACAACACCATACCGCTTCAATTTGGTCATGGTTAAACAAAGAACTTAGTATCTCATTCAAAATGCTAAAAGAAAATCTAAGAACCCTCAATCTACCATCACATGAATCATTATCAAGCTTGATATTTAGCATGCAATGGCATTAACACCATAACAACTTTGGCCAAATACCCTTTTCCATGGCATAACAAAGATTTGAGCCATGGCTAACATGCACATCAAGTTAGCAACCAAGACATGCATGAAACCCTAACACAACCTCATACATACCTTAATCTTGATGCAAACTTAGCCAAATCTCCTTCTAGATCTCTTCCAAACCAAGCATGAAGCAAAAATCCTCCCCTTTTTCCTTAGTATTTTCGCCAAGAAGTGAAAATGGATGAGCAAAATTTTCTTTTCTTTCCTTAGGACATTCGCCAAGAGCAATGGTGAAAGATGAACACTTTTTTTTTCCTTTTTTTTTCATACTCTTATTTTATTATTTCTAACATGCACCACTAGCAAAACATGTTTGAAACATGTTTTCTTTGCCCATATTCATCACCATGGTCGGCCACTATAGTCAAATTTGGGGAATTTGACATGCAAGGACAACATTTCCTAGTGTGCATCAATAGGCCACTTCCACATTTGCCTATCTCAATTCTAAATTTTCTCACACAAGTCCTTTCTAGTGAAATTCACCTTTATAACACTAAATCAATCATCAAAAAATGTCATACATGAATACTCACATATTATAGGCATCGAAATAAATTTTAAATTATTGTTATGCCTCGGTTTTGTGGTCCCGAAACCACATTCCGGCTAGGGTCTATTTTGGGCTGTCACATGATTATTAACGATGGATTATAGGAGAAATCGTGTAGGAGATCTCGTCGAGGAATATCGCCAAACAGGTGTGTAACGAACCCTTTTCATGGCTTAAAGCGATAAATGCCGAAAAGCTGAAATGCCGAAATTCTGGCATTTCGAGGACTTGTGAGCAAGCGAACGCTCACTAGTTAGTTAGAATCGATGAGATGATGATTGGGAATAATGGAAACGGTCAGGACATGTTTTTGGCATTCACGGTAAGTTGGGCCTCGAGGGGCTGAATTAGGGCCCAATAGGCTTTCGGGCCCATTTGGGTAAATTTGGTAGGAAATGGAAATCTGTTAAATTGCATGTTAAAGCTATTATCTTGTTATGGATATAGGCTAAATGGGTCTAGATGACAGAATCGGCTAAGTAGGGCCTATTAGGGGTTTTTGGCCCAATAACTCGATTTCGCTAAAAATGGGCCAGAATCACTGTTTGCACCCCATGAATTGGTTGTAACCGTTAATGAACATGGAAACCCTAATTTTTTGTAAAATTACAAGATTACCCTTATAATATGAAAATGATCGTTTTGCCCCAAGGTAAAAATGACCATTATACCCCTAGGGTTTATATATGAACTTAATGCAAGGGATTTTGATAAACATGATATGTATGATATACACATGACATGTATGATATGCACATGATATGTATGATATGCACACGAGATGTTCATAAATGCATTGGGTGGGTTTTTATATGGATGGAGGAAGTGCAAAAGGGCTTATGCCCTGCTTATTAAAAGGGCTTATGCCCCGCTTATTAAAGGGCTTATGCCTCGGTTATTAAAAAGGGCTTTGCCCTGATTATTAAAAGAGGCTAGGCCTCCAGTTATATGATAAAGCTATCTATGCCAAAGGAGAGTTATGGCGGGGTGGGTCGAGTTAATCCCCACATGGTGTGTTGGTTGGTATGGGTGGAGAGTAGCGGATGGTGGGTTGAGTAGCCTCCCCAAATGGGTTGCATTCTTTCATTGACATTACATGTGACATAAAAATGGGCCTTTGGGCCGCATGCATTCTGAGAAAGGCTTCGCCCAAGAATATGAAATATGAAAAGGCTTCGCCCAGTGTTATGAATTATGAAATATGAACAGGGCTATGGCCCAGTACATGTTTGAGATTGGTTTTGGGCTTAGACCTAACAGGCTGTTATTGTTTTGAGCTCTGAAAGGGGCTTGTTGCACACTGAGTTTCTAAACTCACCCCCTTTCCTTAACCTTGCAGGTGAGCCTTGATGTAGGGACTTGGGCCAGAGGGGATACAGAGTAGCCACGGTGATTGTCTTTGGACTTTTAAATAAGAGTTGGTTTTCATTAGTTTCCCTTTAATTACTATTTATTTTTGGGTTGTAATAAGGCCATTTTAACTTTCCTTTTATTTCTTTTCGGGATTATTTTAATTTTAATAACTTCAAACCTGGTTGATAATTATTCAAATGGGCTAGACTTAGGACGTGTTTTCAAAACGATACTTGTTTTCAAAAGAGTTCAACACCACGATTAATCAATTTATCAAAGTCGTTCACTTAAACAAATTTAAACTCGATATAACAAAGTGTGGCTATGGTTGTGGGCATGTCTAGGATTGGATCCAACCAAAGAGCTTGGTACTTAAGCAGCCTTCATGGCTCACCTCCTCTATCTCGGATACCTACCTAGTGCCCAGCTTCCGTACACCTTGTTAACTCAACAAAATATATAGTTTTTAAAACACTAAAACGGAACGTGGGTTTTCAACTCCAATGTGGCACGTCAGATTCGGCCATAACGTCTGGGCTGGGTTTGGGGTGTTACATTTAGTGGTATCAGAGCCAAGTTGCAACAACTCGGCTGTGGATCGGGTCCAAAAATATTTTCGAAAACTTAGGCCTAAAAAGGGTATTTTTGAAAATGGTTTTTTTTTAGATGTTTTGCGGGCAATATATTTTAAAAAGGTACAAGTTTTTCTGTTTTAAATCAAGAGTTTAAAATAAAGGGAGTTTTCAAATCAAAGTTTTTAAATTTCTATTTTTGGTGATTAAAAACATGGTTTTTCAAGTTTTGGATTGAAGAAAGAAGTGGCGCACTGAATCCCCAGCACCAAGTCTGTAAGTATATTTTCTTTATGATATATGATATGATATTATGAATAGTATTGAGACCCTACTATGATACTTTAGCTAGGTAGAGTCAGTAAACAGTAGGAATGAGGCGTAGCTAGGCTACGATGATACTGAAAACAATCCTTGAACTGCTATATCTCCATAAGACATTTTATTAATAAACGGTGGAACGTTATACTAATTTCATAAAACTCGTAAATGAAAATTTGATATGAGTACAAGAGGAGCTTGTGGACGAGGCCATGGACGTGGTCGCGGAAGGGTGCAAGTGAATCTTCATTCTCGTGGCATAGGCCAGCTGAGGAGCCATTTGTGCCACAAGCAATGGAGACTGGTCTTATGATCGGGTCATGGGATGACGCTTTAGCCCAAGCCATGTTAAGGGTTTTAGAAAGAGTGGCTGGAGCTATTACTGGGACGGTGAATAGGGGGTCTATATCGGAGCGACTCCGAGCCAATGGAGCAGAAGTATTTAGGGGTGTATCTGGAGTAGCCCCAAATGTGGCAGAATATTGGCTAGAGGCAACAGAATGGATCATGGACGATCTAGACTGCTCAGTGGAGAAAAAGTTGAAAGGAGCTGTGTCGCTGCTACGGGACGAGGCATACCGTTGGTGGATCACCGTAAGGGAGAGTACCCCAATTGAGCAAGTAACCTGGGAATTGTTCAAAACGGCTTTTAAAGGGAGGTATGTTGGAGCAAGCTATATGGCTGCTCATTGAAAGGAATTCTTGAATCTGACTCAAGGTGATAAGACTGTAGCAGAGTATGAGGCAGAATTTTTTAGGCTGAGTCGATATGCTAGTGGCATAGTGGCAACTGAATATGAGCGCAGTGTCCGATTTGAGGATGGTCTCCGCGACGAGCTTAGGATATTAATAGCTCCACAGAGGGAGCGTAGTTTTGCTGCATTGGTAGAAAAGGCAAAAATAGCCGAGGAGGTGAAGCTGACTGAGCGACAGAATCGTGAGAAGGATCGACCCAGATTCAAGAGGGATTTTAGACCCTCAAGTGCTATGAATCGAAATGTTAAAAGAGCAAGGATGAAGGAACCGATTCGAGCGGTTCGAAGAATACTTATAGACCGCAGGCTTGCAGGGACTGTGGTAGGTGCATATGGGGGAGTGCTGGAAATGAACTGGAGCATGTTTTCGATGTGGGTCTAAGGAGCATAAGTTCGGAGAGTGTCCTTGGAGGATAGCTCAGGAGCTAGCGGCGAAGCAAAGGGATGTCTAACCACGGCAAGGAGGACCACCACCACAGAGGGGTCGTGGGCAAGGTAGAGGTGGCAATGGTAATGGACGAGGATGTGGGGCACCTGGCAGAGGTGCTGGACATGCTGAAGCTCGACAACCGGCATTGGTTTATGCTGCACGACGTCGTGAGGAAGGTGACTCTTCTGATGTTATAATGGGTACGTTCTTCATCCATAGCATGCCTTACACTGCTTTGATTGATGTGGGTTCCACCCACTCGTATGTTGCTTGTGATGTATCTGGGGCTTTGGATGTGCTTCCTGAGAAGACTGTGAGTGGGGTATCAGTGATAAGTCCATTGGGACATTCGGTTAAGGTAGATAAAATTTTTAGGGCAGTACCGTTAGTGACACAAGATAAAATCTTTGAAGGAGATTTGATGGAGCTGCCATTTTGGGATTTTGATCTTATCTTGGGAATGAACTGGTTAACTAAGCACAAGGTGACATTGGATTGTGCTGCAAAAAGGATGGTACTAAGAACTGCCGAAGATGAGGAGATAATGGTCATAGGGGAACGAAGGGACTATTTGTCCAATGTTGTTTCGGCTTTAAGAGCCGAGAAGTTGATTCAAAAAGGTTATGAGGCGTACTTGGCCCTTATAAGTCAAACGGGACTTGAGGAGATAACGGTAGATTTGGTTAGGACTATTAAGGAATTTCAGGATGTATTCCCAGATGAACTTCCTGGATTACCCCCGAGCAGAGAAGTCGAGTTTGGAATCGACTTACTACCTGGAACAGCTCCTGTGTCTATTGCACCTTATAGGATGGCACCAAAGGGGTTGGTAGAATTGAAAGCTCAGATTCAAGAGCTGTTGGATAGAGGGTTTATAAGACCAAGTGTTTCCCCGTGGGGAGCAAATGCATCTTGTTCAGAAGAAGAAAGATGGGACTATACGAATGTGTATTGACTATCGGCAGTTGAATAAACTGACTATCAAGAACAAGTATCCGTTACCAAGAATCGATGATCTATTCGACCAATTAAAAGGAGCCTCGGTGTTTTCTAAGATTGACCTTCAGTCGGGATATCATCAATTAAGAGTTAAAGAGGGGGATATTTATAAGACGGCGTTCAGACTCGATATGGTCATTACGAGTTTCGTAATGCCTTTTGGGTTGACTAATGCACCGGCAAAGATTCATGGATTTGATGAATCGTATTACTGACCATACTTGGATCGGTTCGTAGTCATTTTTATTGACGATATCTTGGTGTATTCGGAGACAGAAGAGAAGCATGATGAGCATCTTCGTGTAGTGCTGCAAGTGTTAAGGGAGAAGCAACTTTATGCAAAGTTTAGTAAGTGCGAGTTTTGGCTGAAGGAAGTTACCTTCTTAGGGCATGTTGTGTCTGCTGAGGGGATCAAGGTGGACCCTCGAAAGATTGAAGCAATTTTAGAATGGAAGCCACTAAAGTCGGTAACAGAGATTCGAAGTTTTCTGGGGTTGGCAGGTTATTATCTGAGATTCGTGGAAGGATTTTCTATGTTGGCAGCACCGTTAACGAAACTTATAAGGAAGGGAGCACCTTTTGTTTGGACAAATAAGCAGCAAGAGGCTTTTGAGAAGTTGAAGAAGGTTTTGACGGAAGCGCCAGTTTTGATTTAGCCAGAGTCTAGTAAGGATTTCACTGTGTACAGCGATGCGTCACATGTAGGTTTGGGCTGCGTGTTGATGCAAGAGGGTAAAGTGGTCGCTATGTTTCACGACGCCTTAAGCGCATGAGGTGAACTACCCTACGCATGACTTGGAATTGGCAATGTAATCTTTGCACTTAAGATATGGAGCCATTACCTGTATGGAGAGAAATGCATCATCTATACGGATCACAAGAGTCTTAAGTACTTGCTGACTCAAAAGGAGCTGAATCTTAGGCAGCGAAGGTGGATAGAGTTGTTAAAGGACTATGACTGTTCGATCGAGTATCATCCAGGTAAGGCGAATGTCGTGGCTGATGCGCTAAGTCGAAAGGCTGTGGCGGAATTAAAGGCGATGTTTGCTCGTCTAAGTTTGTATGACGACGGAAGTTTATTGGCGGAGTTGCAAGTAAGACCTACTTGGGTAAAACAGATTAAGAAGCAACAGTTGGAGGACGAGTCGTTGGTTTCTCGATTTCAGCAAGTTGAGAAGGGGGAGAATCCTGACTTTGGGTTAAATAGTGAGGGAGTTCTTTATTTTTGAGGAAGAATTTGTATGCCTAAAGACTCCGACTTGAGATTGATGATTTTGAAAGAGGCACATAATGGACCTTGTGCTATGCATCCAGGAGGGAGTAAGTTGTATCGTGACTTGCGAGAGTAATATTGGTGGCCTGGGCTTAAGCGAGAAGTGACCGAATTTGTAGGGAGATGTTTGACATGTCAACAAGTGAAGGCCGAGCATCAACTACCTTCGGGATTGTTACAACTGGTAAAGATACCACTTTGGAAGTGAGAAAGGGTAACTATGGACTTTGTGAGTGGGTTTCCGTTGACACCTTCTAAGAAGGATTCGGTTTGGGTGATTGTGGATAGACTCACGAAATCTGCTCATTTCATACCTGTCCGAACCGATTACTCACTTCAGAAGTTGGCCAGATTGTATGTGGCGGAAATAGTACGGTTGCATAGTGTGCCAGTATCGATAATTTCAGACCGAGACCCAAGATTTACATCTCGGTTTTGGCAGAAGTTGCATGAGGCATTGGGAACGCGATTGGATTTCAGTACGGCTTTTCACCCTCAGTTGGATGGGCAGTCGGAGAGGGTTATTCAGATTTTAGAGGATATGTTGAGGGGCTGTGCTATTGAGTTTAGAGGCAGCTGGGAGGACCATTTGCCTTTGGCGGAGTTCGCGTATAACAACAGTTTCCAAGCAAGTATTCAGATGGCTCCATATGAGGCACTATATGGGCGAAGGTGTCATTCGCCTACTTGTTGGGCAGAATTGGGGGAAAGGAGAATACTTGGACCAGAGCTGGTAGCTGATACTGAAGACAAGATTAGGGTGATCAGGGAGAGGCTAAAAGAGGCGGCAGATCGACAAAAGTCTTATGCTGATCTGAAGCGTAAGGATATTGAATATGCGGTAGGGGACATGGTCTTTTTGAAAGTTTCGCATTGGAAGAAGATTTTGAGATTTGGTAAGAAGGGTAAGTTGAGCCCACGGTTTATTGGGCCTTACCGAATCACTAAGCAGATAAGGCCAGTGGCTTATCAGCTGGAGTTACCTCCAGAACTGGATCGCATTCACGATGTCTTCCATGTGTCCATGCTAAGGCGATATCGTTCTGACCCAACTCATATCGTGCCAGTTGTAGAAGTTGAGGTACGATCGGATTTGACCTTTGAAGAGGAACCTGTACAAATACTTGATCATGATGTCAAGGTGTTGAGAAGGAGGTCAGTCCCGTTGGTGAAGGTACTTTGGAGGAACCAGGGCAAGGAAAAAGCTACTTGGGAGACCGAAGAGGCAATGCGTCAGCAGTACCCTCAACTGTTTGGATTAGGTAAATTTCGAGGCCGAAATTTCTTTAAGGAGGGTAGAGTTGTAACATCCTGATTTTCGGGTTTTTTGCGATTCCTGATATTTTAAGTAATTTTCTAAAATTTGGTATGTGATTATGGAATTCATAATTTGGGTGTGTAAATGGGCTTATGGAAGGCTTATGAGTTAGCCAAAACCCGGTTGAATTTTTAAATTTTGGACTTAGGAGTTAGGGGTTCTGGCTAGGTGCCCTTATATTAAGTTGTGGGTAAAGTGTATCACAAAAAGAGCTTTTGTAGAGTGGCAAGGGCGCCACTAAGCTCCTAAAAGGTGGCGTGTGGAGCATAAGGGAAGACCTGGGATCGATTCCCTGTGTTGGCAAATAAGAGTATTTATTTTTATGTGCGGGAAGGGTAAGTGTTGGAACCTAAGTGGATTACGTAAGAGGAGAGTTGGATCAAGTCAAACGCATGGATTAAGGAGGATAAGGGAGAGATTTTAGGATTTGAGAGAAGGATAGAGCTTAGCCGCTTGGAAGGGGTTAGAGAGGGAAATCGGCAGAAGGGTATTAGGTTAGTAATTTCGGCATTAGGGTCTTAGGCGTGCTGCTTTCTCCTTTGTTTTAGTTTTCTCTTCTTTTTCTTCCCTAGCGAATCTACCATCCTTCCTCTCATCTTTTCTCCCTTTTCTTTTCAAAATCCAGCCTATTACTTTCCTCTACTCATTTATTATTTCTTTCTTTAATCTCTACTTGAAATACCGCAAAAAGCCGAAATCAGTGAAGATAGGTGGGTGCCGATTCTTTGTGACCAGCAACCTTTTCTTTCCTTTTCAATAGTTGGCGTTCAATTCCTTTACCTTTTAGGCATCCGGATTCAAGAGGAGGAAGACTGTGGTAAGTGCTGAAACTCTAAACAATTCCTAGTGTAACTATGGCCAAAAGCCAAAACCCCTCTAGTTTAGGGAGGTGCCCGAATGTGGGTGTAGGCCTTATGGGGTCTTATTTTAATATTTTTGGTTTATTTATTGAAGGAGCAGCAAGGTGTAGTGTCGACTTGGAGTAGCTTCGATCACCGGAGTGGCTAGACCTAGTTATCAATCGCGACAAAGGTAAGATTCCTAAGGCCATTTTGGATGGTGGCCGAATGTGTAAGTATTAGTATTAGATGATTTGGGGTTTGGTTCAATTATGGGAAGCTGATTATTAACGATGGATTATAGGAGAAATTGTGTAGGAGATCTCATCAAGGAATATCGCCAAACAGGTGTGTAACGAACCCTTTTCATAGCTTAAAGCGATAAATGCGAAAAGCGAAATCTTTGAAATTACGGCATTTCGAGGACTTGTGTTAACGCTCACTAGTTAGTTAGAATCGATGAGATGATGATCGGGAATAATGGAAGCGGTCGGGACGTGTTTTGGCGTTCACGGTAAGTTGGGCCTCGAGGGGTGAATTAGGGCCCAATAGGCTTTCGGGCCCATTTGGGTAAATTTGGTAGGAAATGGAAATCGTTAAATTGCATGTTAAAAGCTATTATCTTGTTATGGATATAGGCTAAATGGGCCTAGATGATGAATCGGTGAGTAGGGCCCATTAGGGTTTTTGGCCCAATAACTCGATTTCGCTAAAATGGGCCGAATCACTTGTTTGCACCCATGAATTGGTTGTAACAGTTAATGAACATGGAAACCCTAATTTTTGTAAAATTACAAGATTACCCTTATAATATGAAAATGACCTTTTGCCCCTAGGTAAAAATGACCATTATACCCCTAGGGTTTATATATGAACTTAATGCAAGGGATTTTGATAAACATGATATGTATGATATGCACATGACATGTATGATATGCACATGATATGTATGATATGCACACGAGATGTTCATAAATTCATTGGGTGGGTTTTTATATGGATGGAGGAAGTGCAAAAGGGCTTATGCCCCAGTTATTAAAAGGGCTTATGCCCCAGTTATTAAAAGGGCTTATGCCCCAGTTATTAAAAGGGCTTATGCCCCAGTTATTAAAAGGCTTATGCCCTGATTATTAAAAAAGGGCTTTGCCCGATTATTAAAAGAGGCTAGGCCTCCGGTTATATGATAAAGTAGCTATCTTGCCGGTGGAGAGTTATGGCGGGGTGGGTCGAGTTAATCCCACATGGTGTGTTGGTTGGTACGGTGGAGAGTAGCGGATGGTGGGTTGAGTAGCCTCCCCAAATGGGTTGCATTCTTTCATTGACATTACATGTGACGTAAAAATGGGCCTTTAGGCCGCACTGTTCTGAGAAAGGCTTCGCCCGATAATATGAAATATGAAAAGGCTTGCCCGATGTTATGAATTATGAAATATGAACAGGGCTATGGCCCAAGACATGTTTGAGATTGGTTTTGGGCTTAGACCCAATAGGTCATTATTGTTTTGGGCTCTGAAAGGGCTTGTTGCACATGAGTTTCCAAACTCACCCCTTTCCTTAACCTTGCGGTGAGCCTTGATGTGGGGACTTGGGTAGGAGGGGATTGAGTAGCCACGGTGATTGTCTTTGGACTTTTAAATAAGAGTTGGTTTTCATTAGTTTCCTTTAATTACTATTTATTTTGGGTTGTAATAAGGCCATTTTAACTTTCCTTTTATTTCTTTTCGGATTATTTTAATTTTAATAACTTCAAACCTGGTTGATAATTATTCAAATGGGCTAGACTTAAGACGTGTTTTCAAAACGATAATTGTTTTCAAAAGAGTTCCACACCACAATTAATCGATTTATCAAAGTCGTTCACTTAAACAAATTTAAACTCGATATAACAAAGTGTGGCTATGGTTGTGGGCATGTCTAGGATTGGATCCAATCAAAGAGCTTGGTACTTAGCGACCTTCATGGCTCACCTCCTCTATCTCGGATACCTACCGGTGCCCGACTTCCATACACCTTGTTAACTCAACAAAATATATGGTTTTTAAAACACTAAAACGGAACGTGGGTTTTCAACTCCAATGTGGCACGTCAGATTCGGCCATAACGTCTGGGCTGGGTTTGGGGTGTTACATATAACGTCAGCATGAATTTAATATCACACGGCCAAGTCGCACACCCATGTGCTAGGCGATGTGGCAAATTTAATTTTCGCATTTAAGGTCCAAACTTCAGACGGCCTGGGCACACACACATGTCTTACGGCCGTGTCCTCCACACGGCTGTGTCTCTGCCCGTGTGTTTACTACCATGCATACTGACTTGTAAAACTAGGGTGCAAGGGACACATGGCTGGACTACACGCCCATGGAGCTGATCGTGTGTCAAACACGGCCTAGACACATGCCCATGTGTCCACTCGTGTGAACAACTTTACGACTATTTTCCAAGCCCTCTCGTCACCCTTAACAACCTCAACACTCACTGATATGCCAATGGTGGTTAACATGGCATAAAAGGCCTACTTAGGCATCCCTAGCTTTAACTCATGCATGATAAATTCATATCAAGTTTATCTAATTGGGACTCTTTGACTTGTTAAGTTCATTCAATACATTTCTTTACCTTTATTAATATAGTGACCATACCAATTGGCATCATTTATCCATCAAACATAAATTCCACATTTTATCAGCCATTTGGCACACACCACAAAAGTAATAACACAGCTCATGCATGTAACAATATTTAGAGATTTCAACCCAATAATCAATATGAGTCATATTTCATGGCCATATACAAAATGTAATAATATACCAAAAGGAGCCATCACTTTGGCTAACAAATATGACACATATAATAAAATACTAGGTCCCCTATACATGCCATACTCAAACGTAGTAAACTAATTATACCCCAAAAGATTTGTTGATAGTGTGACTCAAGCTCCAACATCCACGATCCCTAAGCTAGCTTAACGATTCTAAAAAAAAAAGGGAAAGGAGAGAAGGGAAAGCATAGGGCTTAGTAAGTTGCATGTAAATAAATAACAACATAAGTCAAGATATTCATGGATTAAACATATTATCAATTATCACCACAAAATCATACTACACACATGAACGTAGTCAAAATTGACATTAAATGTCATTAAACATCAAACTTATCTTACTCATTTCTACCCATTCTAAATTTCCCATCATGAATCGAGTTCAATACTCATGAGGTTTAAGTACATACCTATACCGTACACTCTTACTCATATCACTCCATTTCTTAACCCAACATCTTGAATGGCCCGTTGAACCACCGAATACTAAAGGATGCTCGGGATTGTCATACACCAATTAAAGCACCAATGCCATGTCCCTAACATGGTCTTACATAAATCCACATATCATCGCCAATGCCATGTCCCAAACATGGTCATACACTGGCACACATATTATCACCGATGACATGTCCCAGACATGGTCTTACACAGGAACACATATCATCGTTGATGCCATGTCCCAGACATGGTCTTCCACAGGCACATATATCATCACCAATGCCATGTCCCAGACATGGTCTTACACTAGCACATATATCATCCCTGATGCCATGTCCTAGGCATGTCTTAAACAGGCATACATATCATCGTCGATCCCATGTCCCAGACATGGTCTTACACAGGCACATATATCATCGCTGATGCCATGTCCCCGACATGGTCTTACACAGTCACATTTAGCACAGTGTCACTACATCCAAGTCCTAAGTATTCCTTTGAGTAACCTGGGCTTCTGAGACACGGGGCTATCACTAAACTTCCATTGGATCATCACAAGTCAATTTTATTAAAGCATACATACATGTATCATATAATGTCAAATATTAAATACATAATATTGGAGTTGTTGAATTACTTACACACAACTTACCTTGGTGCAAAAATATGGAAAATTTGTGATTTAGTCCACAACCTTGCCTTTTCCTTGGTCAAGGTCTTTCCCTCGTCCCTTTTAATATGTAATAGCACATTTAGCTTATTTAATACACGCATTATTCATTTAATCACGATATGGAAAAATTACAATTTTCCCCTAAAATTTTACAAAATTACAAAATTGCCCCTAGGCTCGTAAAATGAAAAGTACCCATTTTTCTCATTATTCAAGCCTAGCACGAATCATTTTCCCTCTTATACCAACCCGCATTTTTCATTTAATCACACATTTACACATAGTTTCTACAACTTTTAAAATTAGGTCCTTTTTATAAATTTCACCAAAAACCACCTAGTAAAAGTTGTTTAGCACACCTTAAACCTTCATATTCTTCCATTAGACACCAAAGCACAAGCATGTCATTCATGGGTATTTTTTGAACATGAACCTTAGCTCAAATTAAAGGTAGAAATAGCTAAATCGAGCTCTGAGGATTTCAATAATATAAAGAACATTAAAAACGAGGCTAGAATGCACTTACTTTGAGCTTGAAAGATGAAAGAAACTCTAGTTATGGCTTTCTGTGAAATTCGGCCAAGGACGATAAAGATGGACACAAATTTCGACTATTTTTCCTTTTTAATTCTTCTATTAACCAATAGACCAACATGCCCTTCCATTATAACTTTGATATTTTATCCCTCCTATCTCCATTTTTGTCCATAATGGCATATAATGGTCTAATTGCCAAATAAAGACTTCCAATTTCAAATCTCATACAATTAAGCCCTTAAATCACCTAGAACACATGTTTTTCACTTATTGCAATTTAGTCATAATAACTCAATTGGACACTTTATCGGTAAAATTTCTCATCGATATTTTCACACAAGGATGCATATATATCATGGACCTCACAACATAAAAAATGATTATTTCTATCTCGAATTTGTGGTCTCGAAACCACTGTTCTAACTAGGCCCTAATTCGGGATGTTACAGCGCTCGTTGAAAAGGTCACTAATATGAATTGATGATAAATGATTTAGTACGCCATAAGTTTACTAAAGAATATCCATCGAGATTTTGAGAAATTCAACGGGATTAGTATGAAAAGTGGAATTGAGATTTTGTTATGATGAGTTCATATACTAATTGTTTATTATTATGTATTACTATGTGTCTAATCTTGATGATTGAGTTAATGTGTTAGGGAAAATATTCTATACTTGATGGATTGCGTAGTTAATGTGGTTGTATGTTAAAGTAACCGGTAAGTTTACTTTCCTGTTATATGGACTTACTAAGCGTGTCAATGCTTACCCCATTTCACTTTCCCAATTTTATAGAGTTTGTGGACTCGTGGAGCCTGAAAGACAGTGGGAGCCTTGATCACACTATTAACAAGTCTCATTTTGATATAAATAAACATTCATTTTGATATAATTGCATGTATAGGATTTTTGATCGTTGTTTTATATGTGTCATTTGGTCAGCCAAAGAAATGGCTTGTGAAGATATGCTAATTCATTTTGTATACGGCCATGAGATGTGGCTCATATTTATATGGGTAGTAACCCTACTAAATATACATGTTTAGGTTTAAATGTTTCTTGTGATGTGATTGCATAGCCTAGCATGAATGGATGTGTAAAATGAGACCCAATAACTTGAGAATGGCTATGGCATAAAATGGTATGTGGTTACATCATGGCCTAAGTATAAAATGTGGAATGTGCTAATGATAACCCCAATACAAGAAGTGTAACTTGAACAAGCGTAATAAGGTTTACATGTATGAATCATGTCAAGGATGTTTAAGTTTAATTATATACCATGTTAAGTGTCCATGAAGTATATGAGTGTATATGGATGTAAAAGGGTGACCAATGGCTTGGAAAACAACCTTTAAATGGTCCGCACGGGCAGACACACGGGTATGTGTCTAGATACCTCACGGACGTGTTGAATGGCCGTGTGTCCCCTGCATACTAATTTTGTAGGTCAGTATGCTCAGTAGTAAACACACAGCCTAAGACACGGGCATGTGTCTTGACCGTGTGAGGGACATGGCCTACCCACATGGGCCTGTACTCTGGCTGTGTGAAGTCCGCACATTTTTATGAAAATTTCACTTAATTTTAATTGACCATGCAGTCTAGCCACAGGGTCGTGTGATACGGCCATGTGACACTAAATTGATGCTGATGTCATAGTCAGATAGTTACACGGCCGGAGGACACGGGCGTGTAGAGAGCACATGGGCGTGTCCCCTGTTTCACACAGGCGTGTGGCTCTGTATTAGGAAAATTTCCCAAACTTTTCTAAAAGTTCCTAATTTAGTCTCGATCCTTTTTTGATGGTTGTTTTGGGCCTTGTAGGCCTACATTAAGGACAGTTTGTGTATGTATGAATGAAGTTATTTAAAAAAAATAATAGCCTGACTTTTTGCATGAATGACTGTGTATGTGTTCGGTAATACCTTGTATCCTATCCCAGTCTCGGGTATGGGTAAGGGGTGTTATATTTAGTGGTATCAGAGCTACAATTTAGTTGATTCTTGGACTAACGTAGCATGTATCGAGTGTAGCTATACATGCCATTATACAAGTTTTGATAGTATGACATATCCTAACCATTTCAATTGTATTTGTATATAGCAATGTCTTCCAATCAAGCTCGAGATGAGTCCGAGGCAGCTGAGAGCCATGCTCCAGCTTTCGTACAGCAAGTTACTTTTGGTAGTGGTAGAAGGCTATGTCTGAGGGACGGGAAGAGGAGTAAGCCGCCTTTTTCAAGATGATAGATGAGTGGTTTGGTGATTGCCTAAGAAACCACCCCAATATACCACGGCCTCCTCTGCCCCCTGCTCGATTTGAAGAAGAAGTTCCACAAGGTATGGCACTCGTGAGAATTGGTAAGGCCCTAATGGATAAACTTAGGAAATACGGGGCTGAAGAGTTTAGGGCCACGATTGATGATGATCCAGAATGTGCTGAGTTTTGGTTTGAAAATACCACGCGAGTTCTTGAAGAGTTGTCTTGTACCCCCACAAAATGCCTGAATTGCACGGTATCTTTATTAAAGGACAGTGTATATCGCTGGTGGAAGACTATATCTTCGGTGACACCGAGGGAGAGTATTACGTGGGAATTCTTTCAAGTAGAATTTAAGAAGAAGTTTATTAGTCAAAGATTTTTAGGTCAGAAGCGAAAGGAGCTCCTGGAACTTAAACAAGGAAATAGAACCGTGTCAGAATACGAAAGAGAATTCATAAGACTAAGTCAGTATGCAAAGAAGTGGGTCCAAACGGAGGCAGAAATGTGCAAGTGCTTCGAAGAAGGTCTGAATGAGGAAATTAAGCTTTTAATTTGGATCCTTGAGATAAGGGAATTAGTTGCATTAGTTGATCGAGCCAAGAAAGTTGAAGAGCTAAATAACGAAAGAATGCAAGCAAAGAAAGAAGCTCGAGTTTCAAGTAAGAGATCCAGTAATAAGCCGCACTTGTTCCCCACAAAGAAATCGAGAAGTCATCAGAAACGCTCCACTGCATCGGTGTGATATTTGAGTAGAGTAAGAAGCTCTAAGCGTCACAATCCAAAGTCTTCTTCTCCTATGTCAACAAGTGTGGGAAGTGTGGGAGATCAAAAGCCGAGGTGTAACAGTTGCAATAAATTCCACTTTGGAGAGTGTCAGACGAGGAGTGGAGCATGCTATGGGTGTGGTTCTCTTGACCACTTTCTTAGGGACTACTCGGAACGAGTTGATGAGAGGTCTCGCTAGTCCCGAAATCGAGTACTCCCATCTACCCAGGTAGACCTCCACAACATCCTGAAAGTGCTAGCGGTAGTCGAATTGTTGCAAAGGATTCTACTGTAAAACCAGAGGCTCGAGCCCCGGTGAGAACTTATGCTATACGTGTCAGAGAGGAAGCCTCAGCTCCTGATGTTATTAAGGCTGTAACAGTCCAGTTTAGACCCTAGTTGAAATAGTGGTTTCAGAACCATAAATTTGAGTCTGAAAACTATTTAAATAATATTTTACGTGCTTATGATATGTGAATTAGCATGTGTGAAAGTTTCATATGAAAATTTAATCATTTGTGTGCTCAATTTGATAAAAGGACCTAATCGTGTTAAATGTAAAAGTGGCCTTCTAATTGTTAAAATCCCTATTTGATATGTCTTTGTAAATGAGAGGTCCTTATTATGTTATTAGACCATTGATATTTTAAATGGACATTGTTGGACATCCATTATAAGTTTATTGTTTATTATATTAAGGGCAAAACTGGTATTTGGTGATTTAAGTTATATTAAATAAAAGAAAAACATAGATTAGTGCTATGTTCATATTGTTGGCCGAAAATATCAAAGAAATAAGAAGAAAAAGATTGAGCTAGGGTTTCGGCACCTGTTTTGACTAAATAGGTATGTGTTTTTTATTGATTTTTGATAATTTCTATGTTTTGTGATTGTTGCTTTGTGTTTTACTAAGCCCATGTCTCAATTTATAATTTTGTTAATGATTTTGAGTTATGCCATTGATGAAATTATAAGTTTTGTGACGTTAGTTATTGATAAATAGAAGATATGTTTTGGGTTAACGTGTTTTGTCTTTAAATTTTGATGAATTTGAGTAATTTGGGCTAATTTTTTAAAATGAGAAATTGAGGGACTAAAATGTGAACTAAATGAAATATGTGGACTTGTATGAACACCATAAAGATTTGACTAAGCATGGTTGGAAGGAAATTTTAAGTATTTTGTGATTTTGTGAGTTAGGGACTAAAGTGTCAAATTTTGAAAATATGAGGGCTAATTTGTAAAATACCCAAAATGTGTGATTGCGGATTGATTTGAATGATTTGGTGAATACAAAGGTTAAATTTGAATTTATATAGATTAAAAACAAAAGAAAATGGAATTAGATAGGAGAAAGTCGAAAATCGTCGAGTAGCCGATTCCGTCTATCCAAATCCGTACGAGGTAAGTTGATAAACAAATAATTGTATTTTGATTTGAATTATTATTGATTATATGATTTTTAACAATGTTGAATGAATAATTGTGTTGAGAATGAGATATCAGAGAACGTATCGATAAATTTCTGACATTCAAAAAGCCTCGTACAAACCTTAGGAATAGTTAGGATACATATGTCATGACATACTATCCAATATGTGTTATCATGTAAGACCACATTTGGGACGTTGGCATCGACTTATGATTTACATGTAAGACCACGTCTAAGACGTTGGCATCGTATTTGATTTCGTGTAAGACCCTGTCTGGGATACTGTCATCGATACTGTCATCGATATTTGATTACATGTAAGACCACGTCTAGGATGTTGGCATTGTACGAGCTTTCTGAGCTATCTGCATATCCTTATGATTCCGAATGACTCAATGGGAATTCCGAGAAAATGAATTATGATGTGAACATGTGTCTGATTCAGGTACGTCTGGAATGAGTATCATATTTGATGTAAAAAGGTAAGTATATGTACTTTAGTGATCAATTGATGATATGAGAAAATATGTTATATGTGCTAAAGAATTTGGAATATATGAAATGTATATGAACATTGAGGTATGTGATAGTATTTGGCTATGAATTATATGCAAATTGATGATGATTATATGATTTAAATGATAAGTTTATTTGTATATGACCTACTAAGCTTTTGAAAGCTTACTTTGTGTGTGTTTGCTTTGTTTTATAAATATCGTAGCTACCGAGAGCTTAGGGATCATCGAGGATTGTCACCACACTATCAAACTATATTTCGGTACCTTTTGAAATTGTATATATTGAAGTATGGCATGTATAGGTTAGAGGTAGTTGAATATGTTTTGTGAAGTGTATATTTAGCCATGTGATATGGCTTAATTATGGTTGAACTTATGGTTTGATTTTGGTATATGATATGTGATGCAATATTGGTATGTTTGATATGTTCATGAATGGCCAAAGAAATTGGTCAAATTGGTATGTTTTTGAAATGTGCTTATCTAGAGAAAAGGTAAGATTATGGCATGAGATTGAATGATGGATATTATGGTTATAAATCATATGTTTTGGTGTGTATTTGGCTTATGGAATGATATGATTTGGTATGTGTTTCAAGCATGAAATTGGTTGATAATGTTATGGCATGAATGGTATATGTTTTGGTTGAGAAATGGTTGAAAATTTGGCATAAAATGTTGTAGTCTTGATGATTGTAGGGAAGACCCTTAATGGGTGGCAAATTGGCCTTGTAAATGGCCTATTTTTTACCACACGGGCAGAGACATGGGCGTGTGTCTCAGCCGTGTTGCCCTAGTGCGATTTCAAAATGAGCCTGGCTAGATCACACAGTTGCACACACAGACGTATGCTAGGCCTTGTGACCAAGTCAGTTTCGACCACAGGCTAGACACACGGGCGTGTGACTGGCCATGTGACCCAAGTCAGTAGCCTCCCTAATTTTCACACGGACTGGCACACGGGCGTGTCATGTGGCCATGTGGAGAAGTCAGTATGTAAGCCCTGTTTTGACATGGCCTAGACACACAGGCGTGTCTAAAGCCATGTAAGGCACACAACCTGTTCACACGGGCATGTGACCTGTGAAACTTTGAAAAGTTGTTTAAGTTTTAAAAAATTTTGTATGAGCTCGGTTTAGTCCCGACCCCTTTCTAATGCATGTTTAAGGTCTCGATGACCTATATAAGGAACTCTATAATAATGTTTGACTATGTTTTTGGATGATGTATTGAATTGTTCGTAAAATATTCTATTTCGTTCGGTAATACCTTTAACCCTAGTCCGGCGACGGATATGGGTTAGGAGTGTTACATTTGGTTGGCATCAAAGCTACGATTTAGTTGATTCTAAGACTAATGTAGAGTATGAGAGTCTAGCTATACATGCCATATTTATGAATTGCGATAGTGTGATAAATCCTCACAATGAAAATGTGTTTTTATATAGTAAATGGATCTCGAATGAGCCGTAGCTGACGATGTCAAGAGTAATACGCCTACTCTCGCACAAGGGACAGCGCCCTCCGACTGTAGACCGACTACGAGTAGCCATGATAGAGAGGCTAGACAAGCCGTCTATCAAATGATGAATGATTGGTTCACCGAATACATTAGAACTAATCCGGCTGTTCAACAACCCCGAACCCCGGCTAATCCTCCACAAGTCCCTACTATGTTACAAGTTAATTTGAATCAGTTGAATAAGCCTCCAGTTGATAAGATTAGAAAATATGGGGCCAAAAAATTCCGTGCTACTATGAATGATGACGGTGAAAGAGTCGAGTTCTGGTTAGAGAATACGATAAGATTATTTGATGAATTGTCTCTAACTCTAGATGAATGCATAAAATGTGTTGTTTCACTTCTGAGAGATATGGCGTATCACTGGTGGAAAACTTTGATATCTGTGGTTCCAAGTGAGCGAGTCACCTGGGATTTCTTCCGAATTGAATTCCTGAAGACATACATTAGTCAGAGATTCATAGATCAGAAATGTAAAGAGTTTTTTGAATTGAAACAAGGTCATATATCTGTTACAGAATACGAGCGAGAATTTGTAAGACTGAGTCAATATGCTGGAGAATATGTTTCTACTGAGGCAATAATATGTAAAAGATTTGAAGATGGTTTAAATGAAGATATTCATTTGTTAATCAGAATTTTAGAAAAAAAAAGAATTTGTTGTGCTTGTTGAACAGGCATGTAAAGATGAAGAGCTCGGGAAAGAGAAAAGAAAACCAATTTTGAAGCTAGAGACGTGAGAAAGAGATCCGTGAGTAAATCATTTCAATTTGCGTCAAAAAAGTTTCGAGATGATTTTAGCCGTTCAAAGCCTAATGTGGGATATTCAAGTAGAGATCGTGATAGATCACATTCAAGCTTTAGAGCTCCAGCTACATCTGTTGCTAGTATTGGAAATGCCAGATCTGATCGCCCTGAGTGCAAACATTGTGGTAAAAGACATCCAGGAAATTGTAGACTGTATGATCGGGCTTGTTTCAAATGTGGATCATTAGACCATTACATCTGTGATTGCCCGAATCTGTAGAGCAAGAAATTGTGCAAAATCCAAGGCCAAGTGGCAATGCATCTCGTGGTAGACCTCCCAGAAATACAGGATATGTGAGTGGCAGTCAGAGGGGGAAAAAAGACACTACTGTTAGATTCGAGGCTCGTGCACCTGCCAGAGCCTATGCCATTTGAGCTCGTGAGGAAGCTTTGTCTCCAGATGTGATTACGGGTAATTTGACACTTTATGATACTTCTGTGATTGCTTTGATAGATCTTGGATCAACGCATTCTTATATATGCATGAATTTAGTGAGTAGTAAGACTTTGCCTGTAGAGCCTAATGAATTCGTAATTAAAGTATCGAAAACCCTAGGCAGATGTGTTATGGTTGATAAAGTCTACAAGAAATGCCCGTTAATGTTTTGAGACATTTGTTTTTCGACTGATATGATGTTATTACCTTTCGATGAGTTTGAGATAATTCTAGGTATGGATTGGTTAACGTTGCATGATGCTATTGTGAATTGTAAATGAAAAACTATTGATTTGAGATGTAAGAATGATGAAATAGTTCGAATTGAATCTAGTGATTTGAATGGATTGCTTGCTATGATATCTTCAATGAAAGCTTTGAGTATTGTGAGAAAAGGTTGTGAAGCTTACTTTGCCTATGTGATTGATTCGAAAGTGTCAGAAAGGAAAATTGAATCACTGCCTGTTGTCTGTGAATTCCCTTATGTGTTTCTTGAAGAACTTCTGGGATTACCTCCAATTCAAGAAGTTGAATTTGGCATTGAGTTAGTACCGGGAACTACTCTGATTTCGATAGCTCCGTATAGAATGGCTCCGACCGAGTTAAAAGAATTAAAGTCTCAGTTGCTAGAGTTGACGATAGAAGGTTTGTGAGATCGAGTTTCTCACCTTCGGGTGCTCCTGTTCTATTTGTGAAAAAGAAAGACGGTACAATGAGAAAGTGCATAGTTATCGTCAGTTGAACAAAGTGACTATCAAGAATAAGTATCCTCTGCCTTGAATTGATTATTTGTTTGATCAATTGAAAGGATCGATTGTGTTTTTGAAGATAGATTTGAGATCTGGCTATTATCAGTTGCGAGTAAAAGATTCAAACATTCTGAAAACTGCATTCAAAATGAGGTACGAACACTATGAGTTTCTAGTTATGCCTTTCGAATTAACTAATGCACATGCTATCTTTATGGATTTGATGAACAGAATTTTCAGACCGTATTTAGATTGATTTTTTGTCGTATTCATTGATGACAGACTGATTTATTCATGTGATGAATCTGAGCATGCTGAACATCTGAGAATAGTGCTACAGACTTTGCGAGATAAGCAATTGTATGTGTGACAGCCCTAAAGTGACCCTAGTCGGAAAGCGGTTTCGAGACTGCTAAACCGAGTCACTAAATTATTTGAATATGATATTTATTGTCTAAAATTTGTGATTATGAATGTGTGGAAGCTTTAAGCTTCGATTTAGTAAATTGCATGTGAATTTAGTCAATAGGACTTATGTGTGACACTTTTGAAATGTGATAGGTTAATCTATAAGGATCTATTAGTGCATGTAATCAAAGGGTGGACTTGCATGTCAATTTTCCCCATTTAATTACTAGTGGCGGCCATGACAAAGGGTGATGGGCAAAACATGTCATAAAACATGTTTTGTTAATGGTTTATGTTAGAAATGATAAAATAATAATGGGAAGGCAAATGATGACAAAAAAAATGTGTGTGGTTGCCCCCTCCATTGCCGTGAATGGAAGAAAGAAAACAAAAGAAAAGAAAAAAAAAATGTTCATCTTCTCCTCCTACCTCTCTCAAGTCGAAATTAACCAAGAAATGGAAGAAAGCACACCTAAGGCATTCGGCCATCTTGTGTGGGGGGAATTAAGGTATGATATCAAGTGATTCTTTTGGAATTTTTGTGAAGTTGAGTTTGTTTTGGTGCTCATAACATGACCCATGTGTTAATTTTTGAGTTTGTGTTGCAAGAAACATTTGGTTATGTCCTTATATGTCAAATTGATGATAAATTTTTTATATTTGGTGAATGAATATGGGTTTCGGTCATGGTAGATAACAAAGAATGTGGTTGTTGTTCTTGTTGATTTGGATGAATTTTTGGTGGATAGGTGCTTGAATCAAACAAATGATCATGTGTGTACACTAGGTGCTAGTTGAGAAGAATCGGTCACTATATTGGAGGCGATTGCCGAATATGAGTTTAGTTGTTGAGAGAGATGAATGTGTTTTGAGTTGATGGAATAAAAGAATGCTTAAAGATGTGTCACAACAAATTATATGTTAAGCTAAGGTTGTTAAATTATCAATCTTTCTTCCTAGCCGAATATGTGTTTATTAAGTTGAGTTGTTAAATAGATTTTGAAGTTAGCCCATGCATTTATTTTTGAATTTAAGAAGAATGATACATTCGACTATGCTTTGATGTGCTTGGATTGTTTTTCATTGAGTAAATGATTGAGGAATGGTTAGAAGAATTTGAATGCTAAACTAGTTGATTTGTTTGATGATATATATATATATATATATTTGGCAATGGGATAAAATGTGTATTAAGGTAAGTTTCATGGTGATTATGCTTGTGAGGTTGGGTTAATATTCGGCATTGAGTAATGTGGGGTAAGGTGATTAATCGGCTATGAAATTAGCTAAATTGAATAGGTATGTTTAATGATATGCTTAGTATAATGTATGATCTTATAACTTGGTTTGGTATTGAGATAAAGGTTAGATGTATGATTGGATTTTGGTATGTGTTAAATTGGTCAATCAAAGATTAAATGATATGTGATTGCCAAATGTGATTGTTAAGTGAATAATATTAGTTAAGTACTTAAGCAAATCTATTGTTTTACTTAAGCTTAAGAGCAAAGAGGATCAAAGTCGGATAGGGGAAAAGAGAAAGTAAACGAATAGCCGTGGACATCTAATCGTCAACCACTTCTGAGGTAAGTTTTAAGCGATTAAATGTTGAGTAAATTCAATCATAATAGGACATAATGAGTGGATTTAATAAGTTATGATGTGGCCATGATATGTCTTAAACTCAAATGGTAAGTTCATAAGTGTTTGGACTTGGAAATTTAAGAGCAAATTGTAATAATTTGCTTGGACAGCAGCAGTAATGTGATTTTAGAAAATCACTATAAATTGTTGGTGTTGAATTATAGGCTGAATAAAATATGTAATCAAAGCTTAGTTGGCCTAATTTCTTATATAAGAGACCGTGGAAGCAAAGAAATTTCCTATAAAGAGATATCTAAAGTTGTATGGGACGATTGTCGAATGACTCGAAATCCCTGTTCTGTTTTTGGAAAATCATTATAATTTGTACAAAATGGTTATAAGATAAGATTTGTATGCTTAGACTCCTTAATGAGTCTAGTTTCAAATGAAATCAAATAGAACACATTATGAATTCTGTACAATGAAAAATGTGATTCGTAGTGAAGAGTGATCAGATTAGTCAAACAGTGAAACAGGGGAAACTTTAAGAAAAATCTGGTATTGATTGGCCAAACCTAAAATTCTGAAAATTTTATGGATGGAAGATATATGAGTCTATATTCAGGGAAAATTAACGGCAATTGATTTTGAGTTTTGTACCTCCAGTTATAAATAATTTAGTGACTATTGCTCAGGAAAACAGCTTGTGGTGAATATGTGAATTTGTTGTAAACATTGATCAAACTATTTGAGTTGCTTATAAGCTATGGCTGAAATTGATGTACAAGATAAATATATATATGTGTGATATGTGTATGTGGTAAAGCCGAATGGCTAATGTGAAATATATATAAGATATGTATATGTGGTAAAGTAGAATGGCTAATGTGAAATATATGTGTGATATGTATATGTGGTAAAGTAGAATGGCTAATGTGAAATATCGTGTGATATGTATATGTGGTAAAGCCGAATGGCTAATGTGAAATATCGTGTGATATGTATATGTGGTAAAGCCGAATGGCTAATGTGAAATATATATAAGATATGTATATGTGGTAAAGTAGAATGGCTAATGTGAAATATATGTGTGATATGTAGATGTGGTAAAGTAGAATGGCGAATGTGAAATATGTATGAGATATGTATATGTGGTAAAGCCGAATGGCTAATGTGAAATATATATGAGATATGCATATGTAATAAAGCCGAATGGCGAATGTGAAATATGTATGAGATAAGAATATGTGGTAAAGCCGAATGGCTAATGTGAGTGTTGTAACATGCGATTAAATGTACATGAAACTTGGAGATTATGTCCGGGTAAGACCTGATGACTACGTGTGGAGATTATGTCCGGGTAAGACCCGATGACTACGTGTGGAGATTATGTCCGGGTAAGACCCGATGACTACGTGTGGAGATTATGTCCGGGTAAGACTTTGTAATAAGAATTGCTTATAAATATACTCAATGCGAAAGGTTAAACAGGTATGTACTCCAAGTTTATATATGATGCATACGAGAGCAATCTATGGGACTATTCCTATGATTATGTGACATCGGATTAGTGTGAGAGGTTATGTGAAATCATACGATATATCTATGTCACATGAGCTCACTTTATGTGAGAGTTTATTTGCCTATTGTATATGATGAGATGTGCATATTCGGTAAAGGGATGGTATGCTAGAAGGAAGAGTGAAATAAAAATACGAACAACTATGTTATAATTTGATTGTTATCTGTTGACACTTTGCTTAAAACTTACTAAGCATTGTAATGCTTACTCCGTTTACTCTGTTTCCTCTGTCTTATAGGTCTCATTCTTGAAGCTACTGGGCTCGGGGATCGTCGACAACTAGTCACACTATCACTATCCACCGCTTATTCTTGCTATGTTTAGAACTATTTTATGGCATGTATAGAATAGACTAGTGGCGGAAGAATATTTTTGGTTAATGTATATAAGCCATGCGAAAATGGCATCTTTTTAATGTTTACTTAGTGAAGTTTAAATTTTACCTTTGGCTGTGCTTTGTACTTATTTAAATGAACGATCTTTAATTCAAGAAAAAGTTCGAAATTTTACTGTTCTGACATGAGTTACAAGTCCGGTAATGCCCCTTACCTATTCTAGCGACGGTTACGGGATAGGGGTGTTACAGTATGCAAAGTTTAGTAAATGTGAATTCTGGTTACAAGAAGTCAGTTTTCTTGGCCATATTGTATCAGCATCAGGTATCCAAGTTGATCCGAGCAAAATTTTAGCTATTCTAGATTGGAAGCCTCTGAAAAATGTTTTCGAAGTTCACAGTTTTCTAGGACTTGCTGGTTATAGCCGAAGATTTGTAAAAGGCTTTTCTATGATTGCAACTCCGTCAACGAAATTGCTTTAGAAAGATGTGAAATTTGATCGGTCTAAAAAGTGTCAGAAAAGCTTTGATCAGTTGAAAACTTTGTTGACTGAAGCTCTAGTGTTAGTAAAACCCGAAATGGGTAAAGAATTTGTGCTCTATAGTGATGCTTCGTTGAACAGTCTGGGATGTGTTTTGATGCGGGAAGGCAAAGTCATTGCTTATGTTTCGAGATAGTTATAGCCGCACAAAAAGAACTATCCGACGCATGACCTTGAGTTAGCTGCGATCGTATTTGCTTTGAAGATTTGGCGCCGCTATCTGTTCGGTGAGAAATGTCATGTATATTTTGATCATAAGAGTTTAAAATGTCTGATGACTCAGAAAGATTTGAATCTACGACAGAGAAGATGGTTAGAATTACTGAAAGACTACGAGCTTGTTATTGATTATCATCCGGGAAAAACAAATGTTGTTGCTGATCCTTTGCATTACGAGCTATGAATGCTCATTTGGTTCTATCCGATAATGGTTCGATTTTAGCTGAGTTAAAGCAAGACCATTATTTATTCAATATATTATCAAAGCTGAGAAGGTTGATAATGAGATTTTAACGAAACAAGCTCATTGTGATTTAGATTCTGATCTAGAATTGATCCAGATGATTTTGAATGAAGCTTACAACAGTCGCTTATCTGTTCATCCGGGTAGCATGAAAATGTATAATGACTTGAAACAGCTTTATTGGTGGTATGGCATTCTGAATCGTGGTAAACCGATTGATGAAATCAGTTCATTTTATTCTAGTACGGTCTGATTACTCACTTGATAATTTATCTGAGTTATACATTTCTGATATTATGAGATTGCATGGTGTGCCATTATCTATTGTGTCAGATAGAGATTCGAGATTCACATTGCGATTTTGGAAGAAATTGCAAGATGCTCTGGGTATGAAATTGCATTTCAGTACTTCTTTTCACCCGCAAACGGATGGTCAATCCGAGTGGATTAATTAAATTCTCGAGGATATGTTGAGATGTTGCATTCTTGAGTTTGAAGGTTCGTTGGAACAGTATTTGCCTTTGATTGAATTTGCTTACAATAATAGTTTTCAATCGAGCATCAAAATGGCACGATACGAAGCCTTATATGGTCGCAAATGACGTACACCTTTGTATTGGACTGATCTCAGTGAAAATAAGATAAACAGGGTCGATTTGATAAAAGAGACTGAACAGAAAGTAAAAGTGATTCAAAATAGTCTGAAAGTAGCTTCTGATCGTCAAAAATCTTACGCAGATTTGAAACGAAAAGATATTGAATTTGAAATCAGCAACAAAGTGTTTTTGAAAGTGTCCCCGTGGAAGAAAGTACTTTGATTTGGTCGTAAAGGCAAATTGAGTCCGAGGTTCATCAGACCATATGAGATTACCGAGCATATCGAATCGGCTGCTTATAGATTGTTGATGCCACCTGAGCTAGAAAAGATTCACAATATATTTCATGAATCAATGCTTCGACGATACAGATCCGATCCTTCGCATGTAATTCCTCCATATGAGATTGAGATTCAGTCTGATATGACCTACGATGAAGAACCAATCCTTTTTTTAGCTCGTGAGGTTAAAGAATTACGAAATAAGAAAATTTTGTTAGTAAAAGTATTGTGGTATCGACATGGTGTCGAAGATGTTATGAGACAACAATATCCGAATTTGTTCAACGGTAAGATTTTCAGGGACGACAATCCTTAAGAGGGGAGAATTCTAATAATCCAATTTAGACCCTAGTCAAAATAGTGGTTTTGGGACCACAAATTTGAGTCTAAAAATATTTAAATAATATTTTCTGTTCTTATGATATGTGAATTAGCATGTGTGAAAGTTTCGTATGAAAATTTAATCGTTTGTGTGCTCAATTTGATAAAAGGACCTAATCGCGTAAAATGTAAAGGTGACCTTCTAATTGTTAAAGTGCCTATTTGATATGTCTTTGTAAATGAGAGGTCCTTATTATGTTATTAGACCATTGATATTTTAAATGGACATTGTTGGACATCCATTATAAGTTTATATGTTTATTACATTAAGGGCAAAACTGGTATTTGGTGATTTAAGTTATATTAAATAAAAGAAAAACATAGATTAATTCTATGTTCATATTTTTGGCTGAAAATATCAAAGAATTAAGAAGAAAAAGATTGAGCTAGGGTTTTGGCACTTTTTTCGACTAAATAGGTATGTGTTTTTTATCGATTTTTAATAATTTTTATATTTTTGTATTGTTGCTTTGTGTTTTACTAAGCCCTTGTCTCAATTTCTGATTTTGTTAATGATTTTGAGTTATGCCATTGATGAAATTATAAGTTTTGTGAAGTTAGTTGTTGATAAATGGAAGATATGTTTTGGGTTAACATGTTTTGTCTTTGAATTTTGATGAATTTGAGTAATTTGGGCTAATTTGTGAAAATGAGAAATTGAGGGACAAAAATGTGAAATAAATAAAATATGTGGACTTGTATGAACACCATAAAGATTCGGCTAAGCATGGTTGTAAGGAAAGTTTGAGTATTTTGTGATTTTGTGAATTAGGGACTAAAATGTCAAAAAGTGAAAATATGAGGGCTAATTTTTTAAATGCCCAAAATGTGTGCTTGTGGATTGATTTAAATGATTTGGTGAATAAAAAGGTTAAATTTGAATTTATAGAGATCAAGAACAAAAGAAAACGGAATTTGTGACACCCCCTACCCGAGACCATTGCGGGAGTTGAGCACGAGGCGTTACCAGACTTATCTTACTTGTTCGAGGCATAATTTTTTTTTTTACTTTTAAAAATTAATTCACTTGCATTCATCCAATAAATCTCTAAAAAGGGCCTTTGAGCCCCTAAAACGTGCAATTGGAACTGTTCGGGACCAAACCGGGAACATTAAAAATTTTCCAATTACTTACACAAATCAAAATAATTTATTTTACTATTCATAATAAAACTGTCCATCTGCATAATAGTCACTAAATTAATTATAACTCGAGTTACGAAACTCAAAACTTAAATCAGTAAATTTTCCCTGAAGCTAGACTCATATATCTTCTTACCATAATTTTTCTAGAATTTTTGGTTTGGACAATTAGTACAGTTTATTCATTAAAGATTCCCTTGTTTCGCAGTTCAGTAGACCTGATCTCTCTTCACTAAAAATTGATTATCTCATTATACAGAATTTAGATAACATTTCTGTTTGTTTTTAATAAAAATAGACTCACTAAGAAATCGCAACATATAAACTATGACTTATAATTTTTTTTTTTTACAATTTCTAGTGATTTTCCAAATTTGGATCAGGGGATTACGAAGTCACTCTGAACTAGTCTTACAAAAATCTAAATATAGACTTCCTTTCTTGCCGTGTTTCTTTCTTATGAAAATAGACTCAACAAGATTTAATTCGATATCTCATTCACTATTTAATTCCATTTCTACAATTTTTAGTGATTTTTCAAAACCACATCACTACTTCTGTTTCCTAATTGTTCCATTGCCAACTCTTACTCCATAATTTCTTTGCATCAAACCTCATTTAGGTATACATAATACCAAAACATGTTCTTATTTAGCTATATCATAAGCTAATCATTACCAAGTATTCACAAGTCATTCTTTAATCATATCATAAGGACATACACACAAAATAGCCATGTCCCTATACATGGCATAACTTACAGTATTTCTAGTCACAAAATATCGAGATAGCTCGTTGATAGTGTGATACGATCTCCAACGTCCTTACTATTTTCTGAGTTGGCTTTGCAATACTATAAAAAAGAGAGAAAAGAAAGGTAGTAAGCATAAAGCTTAGTAAGTTTTCATGTAAATAAATAACAACATTCTAAATGATTTATCAAGATAACCTGAACCTTTCGAACATGGACTTATCTTACCTTCCCTTTGGTACACTCTTTAAAATTTCCGTTGAACCACTGGGAATACTAAGGATACACGGGTACCTTTTTTTCTTAAACTTACCATTGTCATGTCTTGACATGGTCTTACATGGTATCCTTGCCTTATGAACTCACCATTCCATTCCTTGGCATAGTCTTACATGGGATCTTTGCCTTATCGTAGTTTATCAATGCCATGTCTTGACATGGTCTTACATGATTACCTTGCCTTGTAAAACTTACCAATGCCATGCCTTGGCATGGTCTTACTTGGTATCCTTAAACCCTAATGTCATGACATTTGTATCCTACACATTCTTAAGGTTCAACAGGGACTTTTAAGTATCATTTCTCCATCAATTCTTGCTTGAATCATCAAGGAATAAATTTACAAAATAAATATATAGATGCTGAAAAATAACATCATTAATTATAAATAATAAAACATTGCATTTATTTACTACAAACTTACCTCGATACAAAATATGATCAAATATTTTGATTTAGTCCTCAACCTTTTTTTTTCCTCAGTCTCAGCTCGAATTTCGTTCTTCTTGATCTATAATAGCATATTTAACTTATCTAATATTCACATTTATCAAAACAATCTTTAACTCTAACTTTTACAAAATTATAATTTTGCCCCTAAACTTTTGCATATTTACACTTTTTCCCTAAGGCTCGGAAATGAAACTTTATCCATAATACTTATGTTTTATGACATGATGATCATTTATTTACCTACAACAACATCAAATTCCCACTCTAACATGTACTTATGACCATTAGGTATTTTTACCTATTATGTCATTTTACTCGTTTTCGCTGAAAATCGCTTAGCTCACGTCGTTTAACATAATTTCAAGCTTCATATTCTACCATAAAACATCAAAATAAACACATTTCACCGATGGGTATTTTTCCAAATATGAACCCTAGGTTAAATTATTGCTAGAATAAGCTAAATCAAGTAATTGAGACTTCAAAAACGTAAAGAACATTAAAAACGGGGGCTTGGAATCACTTACTATGAAGATTGGAAGCTTGACAAAACCCTAGCTATGAAGAACCCTTGAAATTTTGGCCTAATGAAGAAGATGGGCACATTTTGCCATCTTTTTCCCCTTTTTAATCTTTTAATTATCAAATGAGTAAAATACCCTTCATTAAAACTTTATTTATTTTTATCTATGTATGTCCATTTTTGTCCATGAAAACCTAACGGTATAATTTCCATTTAAGGACCTCTACTTCAATTATACTCTTCAACTTAATCTTTTAGCATCTAAAACTCATATTTATCAACTTTTACAATTAAGCCCTAGTAGGTAAATTAAGCATGCTATCTATAAAATTTTCCATCGATACTCTAACACATGCATCTAATCCCTCGGTAAATTATAAAAATTAATCAGAATAAACTTTTCTATCTCGAATTCATGGTTTCGAAACCACTGTTCCTTTGAGGCCCTATTTTTGGATGTTACATTTCTCCCCCCTTTCGAGATTTTCGTCCTCAAAAATCTTACCTGTGAAAAGATTTGGATATTGTTTTCGCATAACCTCTTCAGGCTCCCATGTAGCCTCGTCTACCCCATGCCTATTCCACAATACTTTCACAAGTGCAATACTTTTGCTCCTTAGTTGCTTGACCTTTCAAGCTAAAATCTTTATCGGTTCTTCAGCATAAGTCATATCTTGTTGAATCTTAACCTTTGTCTGTGAAATCACATGTGAAGGATCAGAACGGTAACGACGTAACATGGACACATGGAACACATCATGAATCTTCTCTAACTCTGGCGGCAAAGCTAACCAATATGCTAATGGTCCAACTCTTTCAGTCACCTCAAACGGCCTAATAAAACGTGGACTTAGTTTGCCTTTCTTGCCAAATCTAAAGACTTTTTTCCACGGGGATACTTTCAAGAACACTTTGTCACCAACTTGATACTCAATCTCTTTTTTTTTCAGGTCTGCATAAGACTTCTGTCTATTTGAAGCTGCTTTCAAGTAATCTTTGATAACTTTCACTTTCTCTTCACTTTCTTTAACTAAATCAACCTCGTAAATCTGATTTTCTTTAAGCTCTGTTAAATACAAAGGTGTGTGAAATTTACGTCTATACAAAGCTTCATAAGGTGTCATTTTCAAACTTGACTGGTAACTATTATTATAAGCAAACTCTACCAACGGCAAATATTTCTCCCAACTACCTTGAAATTCTAAGATACACTCAAGTATCTGAATAACTCTCTCTAACTGACCATCGGTCTAAGATGAAAAGCTGTACTAAAACTCAACTTTGTGCCCAAAGCTTCTTGTAACTTCTTTTAAAATCACAAAGTGAATCTCGGGTCTATATCTGAAATAATGGATAATGGTACTCCATGTAGTCTGACTATCTCTGAAATATATACCTTGGGCAACTTGTCAAGTGAATAATCCATACAAACTGGAATAAAATGAGCCAACTTCGTTAGCTTATCAATCACAACCCATACTACATCTTTCTTTCTCGGTGTCAACGGCAATCCTGCCACAAAATCCATGGAAACTTAGTCCCATTTCCACTCAGGAACTAACACCGGCTGTAATAAACCTGAAGGTACCTGATGTTCGGCTTTTACCTGTTGACAGATCAAGCATCTAGAAAAAAACTCTGAAATATCTCACTTTATTCCTGCCCACCAATACATTTTCTTCAAAACATTATACATCTTTGTACTACCTGGATGAATAGACAAGGAACTGCTATGTGCTTCCTCTAAAATCTTTTGAATAACCTCATCATTCTTTGGTACACATATCCAATTTCTAAACATTAAACAACCGTTAGAACTGATCTAAAAATTTGACTCTATACCTGACTCACACTGAGCTCTTTTGGCTTGCAACTCACTGTTATCTTTTTGAACTTCAAAAATTTCTTCGAGAAACATTGGCTTAGCTCTTAATTCAGCTAAGATAGATCCATCATCAGATAAGGTTAAACTAGTGTTCAAAACTCTTAATGCAAATAAAGATTTTCTACTCAAAGCATCAGCAACAACGTTTGCCTTACCCGGGTGATAATCGATCATTAGTTCATAATCTTTAATCAACTCTAGCCATCTTCTTTGCCTCAACTTCAAATCTTTCTAAGTCATCAAGTATTTCAAACTTTTATGATCAGTAAATATTCGGCACTTCTCACCATACAAGTGATGTCTCCAAATTTTTAACGCAAATACAATGGCAGCTAGTTCTAAATCATGTATCAAATAATTTTTCCTGTGGCTTTAGTTGTCTAGAGGCATAAGCAATTACCTTTCCTTCTCGCATAAGTACACATCCTAGTCCATTCAAGGACGCATCACTGTAAATTACAAACTCTTTACCCGGTTGTAGTTGTACTAAGACAGAAGCTTTAGTCAACAATGCCTTTAACTTATCAAAACTCTGCTGACACTTTTTAGTCCATTCAAACTTGACATCTTTCTGTAGCAATCTTGTCAATAGAGTAGTTATCATGGAAAATCCTTGTACAAATCGTCTATAATAACCAGTGATACCAAGAAAACTTCTGACCTCTAATACATTCCTAGGAGGCTTCCAATCAAAAATGGCTGAAATCTTGCTGGGTTCAACTCTAATACCTTCACCTGAGACTATATGTCCAAGAAAACCAACTTCCCATAACCAGAACTCACTTTTGCTAAACTTGGCATAAAGCTGATTATCTCTTAAAGTCTGTAAAACTGTTCCCAAATGCTTTGAATGCTAAGTCTTATCATGAGAATAAATCAAGATATCATCAATGAACACAACTACAAATTTATCCGAGTAAGGTCTGAAAATTCGATTCATTATGTCCATGAAAATGGCAGGAGCATTATTCAAGCCAAATGGCATCACAAGGAACTTATAATGGCCGTACCTAGTCCGAAAAACAGTCTTTGGAACATCTGACTCTTTAACTCGCAACTGATAATATCCAGATCTCAAATCTATCTTGGAGAACACAGTAGCTCCCTTCAATTGATCAAACAAATCATCAATTCTAGGCAATGGATACTTGCTCTTAATAGTCATCTTGTTAAGTTGTCGATAATGTATGCACAATCTCATCGAACCATCTTTCTTTTTCACAAAGAGTACTGGTGCACCCCATGGTGAACAACTAGGTCTTGCAAAGCCTTTCTCTGTTAGTTCCTGCAACTGAACTTTTAATTCTCTCAATTCTATTAGAGTCATTCTATAAGGAGCAATAGAAATGGGTGTTGTACCCGGAACCAATTTGATACCAAACTCAACTTCTCTAATAGGAGGCAACCTGGTAGTTCTTCTAGAAACACATTAGGAAACTCACATACCATAGGCACTAATTCAATTTTCAACTCTGGATCTTTAATATTCAACATAAAAATAATATAAGCTTCTTATCCTTTTATCAAGCATTTCTGAGCAGACATAATAGAAATTATGGCAATTGAACTATCTGACTCATCTGAATTAACCCAAAGAATTTCACCATTTTCGCATTTCAACTTAATGAATTTCTTTCCATAATTCGCTATCATGTCATGCGCAGTCAGCCAATCCATACCAAGAATCACATCAAACTCATCAAATGGCAATAGCATGAGATCGGCCAGAAAATAGTAACCTCTAACCATCAAAGGGCAATTTTTACATACTTTGTCTACTAATACATATTAACCCAATGGATTTGATACTTTAATCACAAATCCCGTAGACTCTATGGAAATGTTCATACTAGGCATCAATTTCATGGAAACATAGGAATGGGTCGAACCCGGGTCAATCAAAGGAATAACATTAACAGCATGAAGAGAAAATGTACCCGTAATTACATCGGGGGAGGATGCCTCTTCACGAGCACGGATAGCATAGGTCCTTGTAAGTGCTCTAACATCTAGTCTCATTGCTAAATCTCTAGATACACCTCTACCTAATCCTATTCCCAACCTTCTCTGAGGTCTGCCTCTAACGGAGCCATTGCCTAATCTTACACTCGGTATTACTTCTCTTTTATCCATCTCAGAACACTTCCGAATGAAATGATCTGATGCACCACATCAGAAACAGCCAGTATCAGTTGCTCGACATTGACCTGGATGATGTCGACAACATTGAGAACACTCAGGTCTATCAAGCTGAATAATGCCAACACTCGCAATTGAAGTGGTCTGAGCTTTCTGACCCATAAATCTTCTACCTATGTTTCGGCTAGAATACCCTGTTGAAAAATCAGATCTCGTAGAGAACTCTCTAGGCCACTTGGATGTAGACTGAAACGACTTGCTCATCTGTCTTTTCTTCATGTATTGCATCTCAATTTCAGCTTTACCCTTTCCTTTCAGCAACTCCTCTGCCTTACAAGCTCTTTCAACTAAAATAACAAACTCTTTTACTTCTAAAACACAAACTGACAGCCGAATATCATCATTCAGCCCATCTTCAAATCTCTTGCACATAATAGCTTCAGTAGACACACACTCTCGTGCATAATTACTGAGTCTGACAAATTCACGTTCATATTCAGCTACTGTCATCTTACCCTGCTTTAGTTCAAGGAATTATTTTCTTTTATGGTTGATGAACCTCTGACTAAAATATTTCTTACGGAACTCCTCCTGAAAGAAATCCCAAGTAACCCTCTCTTTCGGTACTACTGACACAAGTGTCTTCCACCAATGGTAGGCTGAGTCTCGTAAAAATGATACAACACACTTCATGCACACTTCAAGTGTGCAGGATAACTCATCAAAGACCTTGATAGTATTCTCAGCCCAAAATTCAGCTTTCTCTTCATCTTCATCTTTAGTAGCGTGAAACTCTTCGGCCCCTTTTTTCTAATTTTTCAACTGGTGGCTTCTCTCTTCTGACTGTATTTGTGACTGGGGAAGCTACATGGGTAGTCTGAGGATCATGAGGGGGTGGAGGTCTAACTGCCAGATTCATACGAACGAACTCGGGCAAACCATTCACTCATAGCTTGGAAGAAGGCTTCTCGAGCCCCTCCTCCCTGACTAACTGTAACAGGCCTTTCACTACTATCTGGTGGCACCGTTCCTTCTGCTAGAGTGAGCGCATTACTTTCTACATCATCTACACCAACTCGTTCAGGATCCATAACTATAAAAGAAAAACATTTTAAAATCGTCAGGAGTTGTCACACTATCAAAATATAAGTATGGCATGTATAGCTAGACTCTTACTCATATTGAATATTCTGAGAACCGACTAAAATCTTGCTCTGATACCAATAAATTAACACCCCTTACCCGAGACCATCGTCGAAGTCGAGCACGAGGCGTTACCAGACTTAACTTACTTGTTCGAGGCATAATTTTCTTTTACTTTTAAAAATTAATTTGCTCGTATTCATCCAATAAATCCCTAAAAAGGGACTTTTAGGCCTCAAAACGTGTAATTGGAACAATCGGGACCAAACCGGGAACATTAAAAAAATTTAATTACTTTCACAAATCAAAACAATTTATCTCACTATTCATAATAAAATTGTCCATCTGTGTAACAGTAACTAAATTAATTATAAATCGAGTTACGAAACTCGAAATTTAAATCTGTAAATATTTCCTAAAACTAGACTCATATATATTCTTACCATAATTTTTCTAGAATTTTTGGTTTGAAAAATTAGTACAGTTTATTCATTAAAAGTTCCCCTATTTTGCAGTTTAGTGGACCTTGTGACAGCCCAAAATTGACCCTAGTCGGAATGTGGTTTCGGGACCACAAAACCGAGGCATAAAAATAATTAAAAATTTATTTTGATGCCTATGATATGTGTTAAATTGTGTGTGACATTTTTGATGTTTCGATTTAGTGTTATAAATGCGAATTTCACTAGAAAGGACCTAGTAGTGAACTTTGAAAGTATGATGGGGAAATGTGTGATGAATAGTTGCTCATGCATGCAAAAATAAGGGATTTGCATGTCAAATTTCCCCCCCAACATAAAGTGGCCGGCCATGAAAAGAGAGGATGGGCAAAACATGTCATGAAACATGTTTTGTTGGTGCATGAGGGAGAAATAATAAACAAAGGTGTATAGGTAAGAAAAGAATGAAAAAAAAATGTGTGTGAGTGTGGTATTCCCCCCCCATTGCCGTGAGTTGTAGAGAAAGAAAGAAAAATTTTGTTCATCCTTTCTTTGAGCCAAAACTAAGGAAGAAGGAGGATTTTTGCTTCATGCTTGGTTTGGAAGAGATCTAGAAGGAGATTTGGCTAAGTTTGCATCAAGATTAAGGTATGTATGAGGTTGTGTTAGGAGTTTCATGCATGTTTTGGTTGCTAACTTGATGAGCATGTTAGCCATGGCTCAAATCTTTGTTATGCCATGGAAATGGTATTTGGCCAAAGTTGTTATGGTGATAAAGCCATTGCATGCTAAGTGTAAAGCTTGATGATGATGCATGCAATGATGGATTGTCTACTCTTGAGTAAGATTTTGAGTTTTCTTTTGTTTAATCATGATTGAAGTTGAAAAGGAGCATGATTGTCATATTCGCCATGATGCATTCATAAGCATGGTTCATGCTTCTTGCATGTTAGTTAAAATTTGTGTTTTGGATGGCTATGGACACCTTGAAATTCGCCATGCTCATATATGTATATATATGTTTGCACATGATGTTTTGGTTATGAACTAAGTGATGAATATGTTGGTTTAAAGAAGAAGATGTTGAAGAATGATTGTGAAATCATAAGCACATTCGGCCTAGCACACATATGAGTGCTTGACGCTATATTATAAGTTTTGAGCTACAATATGCAAAGCATTAACTAGTAAAATGCATGCTGTTTTTGTGAGGTATTAAGTGCATAATTGGCCTCAACATGGACATGAATATTCGGCCTTGGGTAGCCTATTGAAGGCCTTAGCTTTTCCTTGATGCTCGAATGAATTGTATTGAATTGCTTGATGTAGTATAAAATGTGCATGACCATTGTGTATTCAAGCTAAAGGTTGGCCATATGACCATTTAAACTCCTTGTCATATTCGCCATAAGCTAGCACAATGAGGTTTTAATAAATTGAATTTGTTTGAATTAGCTCAAGAGCTTAGAGGGCCACAATTGGACAAGGGGAAGGAAAAAGTGATCGAATAGCCGTAAAAGTCGTTCGACAACATCCGAGGTAAGTCCTCAAGAAGTGACCCTACTTGAATTATGTGAAATGAAGTATGGATGTGTATTGATTATTGACTATGTGTGTATGAGTATTTGAATGATACCCGGGCTAAGTCCCGAAGGCGATTATGCTAGTGATTATAATTGTGTTTGAGCCTTAATAACGAAAATGAAATATGTATGTCCAATGATTATTGATGTATGTGCGCATGAGAAATTGAATGATATCCGGGCTAAGTCCCGAAGATGTTAATGCTGGAAATTATATCCGGGTTAAGACCCGAAGGCAATTGTGCTAGTGGCTACATCCGGGCTAAGTCCCGAGGACATTTATGCTAGTAATTATATCCGGGCTAAGACCCGAAGGCATTCGTATGAAGTCATTCTATCCGGGCTAAGACCGAAGGCATTTGTGCAAATCGTGATATCCGAGTTAAGTCCGTGAGGCCTTGGTGCGGGTTACCATAACCGGGCTATGTCCGAAGGCGATTGAGCAGTAGCGATATCCGGTTAAACTCGAAGGTATGTGATTTGAAAATTATAAGCTTGCTGGAAAATTTTAGCTAATGCACTTGTGAAATTTCCCAATGACAAGGTAAGTGTGGTGTGTGCTTTATGCGCTAGGAGTAAGAGCGTATGAATATCCGCTCCTATGATGGAACGAGTTATCGGCCTTAACGAAGCCGTTATTTGTGTATGAACATAAGAGTTGGGATGGTGAAGTAAGTATGATTATGTGAGCGTGTATTAATGAAATGATGCATTTGGCTATGTGAATGTATTGCTTTAATTAAAGCTGAATTTATTGCTTGAGACTTACTAAGCATAAATATGCTTACCCGTTGCTTTGGCTCTCGGTTTCTGATTTTGCTTGATGGCAATCGGATTCGGGATCATTAAGGTCGAAGTCATCTACACTATCAAAGCCTCCATCTTGGTATAATTTTGGTTGGAATTTGAAATGGCATGTATAGGACTACCCTTGTTGGTTCAATTATGTTGTGATGTATATGTATACGGCCATGCGAAAATGGCTCGTAAAAGTAGAGTATGGACTTGACCGTTTGTGGGTTGTATATATATATATATGGTGTCATGATGTGATTATGGATTGGAAATGGGAGTGTTGGTCACATGATCAGCCATTGGTATGGTTAAAATGATCATATATGAACCTTTGTATGGCAAGACTAGTTGGTTCATGGAGACTACAAAATAGGTAAGACCTACCTTAAAAACAGAAGCTGCCAGCTGCAGTGACGTGAATGTGAAAAATCACCAAAATTTGTAGGAATGGTATTAAATAGTGAATAAGCTATGTAAATGAACCTTGATGAGTCTATTTTCATATGGAAGAAACGAAATGGTCATAGGAGCTACATGTTAAGAGATATGAAAGCTATTGTGAGACAGGGCCAGAACGGTTTCTGGGTCCCCTGTCGCAACTTTAAAATTTACTATAAATTATCCAGAAAGAATTAGGAGTCATGCCTTATATGTACAGATTCCATTTTGAGTCTAGTTTCATTAGAAACAAACGGCACCAGTATTAAAGCCCTGTACAGAGAGATATTCAAGTTATAACGCGCGAAGGTCAGAGCAGTCGATCCCTGTAACATGGGTGAGTTTAACTAATAAACTGTACCAATTGGCCCGACCAAAATTCTAGAAATAAATCCATGGATGGATATATGAGTCTAAATTCAGGAAAATTTACGAAACCAGTTTCGAGTTTTGAAACTCGAGATATGATTTTAAGGCGACAGTGACGCAGTTTTCCAGCCTGACTGGAAATGTCAAATTGGTGGGCAAATATGTGGACTTGGCTTGTTAACCCTCGTGTCCGACAACAGCGGTCTCGGGTTCAGGGTGTTACAATTTTATTGGTATCGAGCCACGGTTTAGTCGATTCTAGGACTACCGTGATGTGTTTGGGGTCTAGCTATACATGCCATTAAATGATGAGTCGATAGTGTGGTGACTTCGACAATTTGACTTTGTGTTTGTTTATAGTAATGGATCCGATCCCAACAAGCGATAGCTGATGATGTGGAGAGTGTGGCGCTGCTCCGCGCAAGGGACAGCGCCGGCGGACTCTCAACCTATGACCAACAATCTGAATGATGAGGCTAAGCAAGCCTTTTATAGTGTGATGAATGAATGGTATAACCAATACATTCGAACTAACATGGCTGTTCCACAACCTCCACTCCCGACAAATGCAACCCCGCACCTACAATACCTCGGTAACTAACCAAATAAGGTCAAGTAAGCCCCGATCGATGAATTAAGTAAACATAGGGCCCTTGAATTCAGGGCTATGGATAGCGACGGTGCGAGCAAGCTGAATTTTGGTTGGATAACACTATCCGGTGCTCGATGAGCTATCTTGTACACCGATGAGTGCTTAAAGTGTACCATCTCCTTGCTACGTGAGTCCGCCTACTATTGGTGGAGTACTCGACTTACGTGGTACCTAGAGAGCAAGTGACTTGGGAATTCTTTCAAACCGAGTTCGAAAAAGTATATCGATCGAGAGATTCATCGACCAAAAGCGAAGGAATTCCTTGACCTTAAGCAAGGTTCTATGTCGATTCTCGACTTCTGACGGAAATTTGTGAGGCTTAGCGATGCGCGAGAATGCTTCGTCAAAGCCATTATGTGTAAATGCTTGAGGATGGGCTGAATGATGATATAAGGATGTTCGTTGGCATTCTCGAGATACGAGAGTAGCGAGCTTGTAAAAGAAGAGCTTAGAAAGGAGAAACAAAAGCTGATGTGGGAACCGGAGAATTCGAAAGAGGTCCTCGGGAAAGTCTCTTCAACAAGCATCGAAGAGATTTGAGATGATGCGAGCCGGTCTAGAGGCGTTTGGGCTTTTCTAGACGAGGACGCGATCGACCCCTGTGACCACACGAGTCACTTGATCGCCGATGGTGGAAATGATCGCCGAGAGAGGCGGAGTGTCACGTTGTGGCAAATGGCATTGGGGAGCTGTTGGTTTCGTGATCGCTCCCGCTATAAGTGTGGGTCGGCCGACCACTTTATGAAGGATTGCCGAGGATGCTTGAGCAGAATGTAAGTCGAGTGGAAACCCGGGTGCTACCTTGCTCGAGGTAGGCCACCTAGGAATATGGGCAATGTTAGTGGCGGTCGGGGAGGATCTAGAGATGCTACCATCGATCCGAGGCTCGGGCTCTGCTAGGACTTATACCATACACGCCGCGAGGATCTTTGCCTCACCGGTGTCATTCTGGTACTTTCACTCTTTTCAATACTAATGTGGTTGCTTTGGTTGACCACGGTTCTACTCATTCTTATATATGTGAAACCTTAGCATCCGAGAAGACTTTGCCTATTGAGTCTCTGAATTTGTAATCGGTGTCGAACCCTTGGGTCATTACGTGCTTGTCAACAAAGTGTGCAAGAAAAGTCCCCTAGTGTTCCGAGGTTCTTGTTTTCGGCGGACTTGATGCTTTTGCCGTTCGATGAATTGACGTTATTCTTGGTTTGGATTGGTTGACCATGCACGATGCGGTTGTGAATTGCAAAAGCAAGACTATCGATTTGAGGTGCGTGAATAATGAGATAATTCGGGTTGAGTCTACGGACTTAAAGGGTTGCCGGTGTAATATCGCAATGTTGGCCCGAAAATATGTAAGAAAAGGTGTGAAGCATACCTTGCGTCGTGCTTTCGATGACAAGGAATCGAAAAGAAACTCGAATCTGCGCGTGGTTTGTGAATACCGGATGTTTTCCACGAAGAATTGCGGGTTTACCACTGTTCGGGAGATAGAGTTTGGCATCGAATTGGTACTGGTACCACTCCAATTTCGATAGCTCCGTGCAGTATGGCACCAACGGAATTAAAGGAGTTAAGCTTCGATTGCAAGAATTGGTGGATAGAGGTTTTGCTCGCCGAGTTGTTCGCCTTTGGGTGCGCCGGTGTTGTTCGTGAAGAAGAAGGATGGAACCATACGGTTGTGCATCGACTATCGTCGACTTAATAAGCGACGATAAAGAACAAATATCCGTTGCCACGTATCGATGACTTGTTCGATCAAGCTGAAGGAGCCTCGGTGTTCTCGAAAATAGATTTGAGATCGGGCTATTACCAATTGCGAATCCGAGATTGGACGTACCCAAGGCGCCTTGAGCGAGATATGGTCACTATGAGTTCCTAGTGATGCCATTTGGGCTCACTAACGCCCTGCGGTATTTATGGATTTAATGAATCGGATCTTGAGACCATATTTGGATCGATTAGTAGTCGTGTTCATTGATGACATCTTGGTCTATTCAAGAAATGAGACCGAACATCTTTGAACACTGCGGTTAGTCTTTGTAAATTTTACGGGATAAGCAATTATATGCTAAGTTCAGCAAGTGTGAGTTACGGTTAGAGAGGTTAACCGTGGGTCATGTGGTATCTGCATCGGGTATTCGAGTCGACCGAATAAAATTTCAGCGATACTTAATTGGAAGCCTCAGAAATATTCTTGAGGTTGAAGCTTTTTGGGGCTTGCGGTTATTACCGACGATTTGTAAAGGTTTCTCAACGATAGCCACGCCGATGTGAAGCTACTCCAAAAGGATGTTAAGTTCGGATGGACGGAGAAATGTCGAAAAGTTTCGATCAATGAAAACTTATTTGGTGAAGCCCCAATTCTAGTGCAACCCGAATCGGCAAAGAGTTTGTCATCTATAGTGGCGCCTCCCTCCTTGGGTTAGGTTGCATATTGATGCAAGAAGGTCGAGTTGTGGCCTATCGTCGAGGCAATTAAAGCCACACGAGAAAAATTACCCGACCCGTGATCTCGAATTAGCTGCCATCGTATTCGCCTTAAAGATTTGGCGACATTACTTATTTGGTGAAAGGTGCCATGTGTACTCGGATCACAAAAGTCTCAAATATTTGATGACCCAAAGAGACTTAAATCTGCGACAAAGGCGTTGGCTCGAGCTGTTAAAGGATTATGAGTGGTCATTGACTATCACCGGGAAAGGCGAATGTGGTTGCGGATGCCTTGAGTCGTAAATCATTATTCGCTTACGAGCGATGAGCGTGCACTTGTGCATTCGATCCGATAGTGTGTTAGTAGCTGAATTGAAAGCCAAACCACTATTGATACATCAAATTCGAGAAGCTCGAGAAAGTCGACGACGAGTTGGCGCAAAAAAAATTTGAGTGTGTTCGAACAAGGACTCGAATTTCAAATCGACGATGACGATTGTTTGAGGTTCAAAAGTCGTCTGTGTGTTCCAAAGAATTGAACTCATTTCGATAATTCAGAATGAAGCCCATTGTAGCGAATGGCAATCCACCGGGAGTACGAAGATGTGCAATGATTTGAAAGCGTCGGTTTTGGTGGCATGGTATGAAGCGAGACATCTCCGACTTTGTTTGAGATGTTTAATATGTCAACAAGGAAAGCGGAACATCGGGTTCCTTGAGATTACTTCACCAATCACGATACCCGAGTGGAAATGGGATCGAGTCACAATGGACTTTGTATCCGGACCGCCATTGTCGACAAGTAAGAAGGATGCGGTTTGGGTCGTGGTAGATAGATTGACTAAGTCGGCCCACTTTGTCCCCCGTGCGTCGGATTTTCAATGGACAAATTAGCCGAATTGTACGTTTCTCGTTGTGAGATTACACGGGTGCCTATTTCCATCGTGTCGGATAGAGATCCGAGATTTACCTCGCGATTTTGGAAAAAGTTGCAAGAAGCTTTGGGTACCAAGTTGTATTTCAGCACCGCCTTTCACCCCCAAACCGATGGTCAATCCGGCGGATAATTGAGATACTTGAGGATATGTTAAGATGTTGCGTCCTCGAGTTTAGTGGTTCATGGGAGCGGTATTTGCCGTTGATTGAATTAAACACAACAACGACTTTCAATCAAGTATTAAGATGGCACCTACGAGGCCTTATGCGGTCGTAAATGCCGTACACCATTGTTTTGGGTGAGCTTGGTGAAAGCAAGATTTTCGGGTGGATTTGATTAGGGATCTGAGCAGAAAGTGAAAGTAATCCGTGAAAGTCGAAGATAGCCTCCGATCGTCGAAGTCGTGCTGCGGATCTGAAGCGTAAGGATATCGAGTATCGGTGGGTGATAAAGTGTTTCTCAAGGTATCGCCTTGGAAAAAGATACTCGAGTTCTACCGTAAGGGCAAGTTGAGCCCGAGGTTCATTGGGCCATATGAGATATCCGGCGAGTCGGTCCGGTGGCATATCGTTTGATTTTGCCCCGAACTCAAAAGGTTCACGATGTCTTTCACGGTTCGATGCTTGACGCTATAGATCCGATCCATCGCACATGATTAGTCCATCGAAATTGAAATTCAAGCTAATATGAGTTATGAGGAAGAACCGATTCGTATCCTATCACGAGAAGTGAAAGAGTTGCGAAACAAGCGGGTTCCGCTAGTGAAAGTGTTATGGCTCAAGCACGGGATAGAAGAAGCTACTTGGGAGACCGAGAACTCTATGAAAGAGCGATATCCAAACCTATTTACGGTAAGATTTTGGGGACGAAAATTTCTTAAGTGGGGAGAGTTGTGACACCCAAAATTGACCCTAGTCGGAATGTGGTTTCGGGACCACAAAACCGAGGCATAAAAATAATTAAAATTTATTTTGATGCCTATGATATGTGTTAAATTGTGTGTGACATTTTGATGTTTCGATTTAGTGTTATAAATGCGAATTTCACTAGAAAGGACCTAGTAGTGAACTTTGAAAGTATGATGGGAAATGTGTGATGAATAGTTGCTCATGCATGCAAAAATAAGGGATTTGCATGTCAAATTTCCCCCCCAACATAAAGTGGCCGGCCATGAAAAGAGAGGATGGGCAAAACATGTCATGAAACATGTTTTGTTGGTGCATGAGGGAGAAATAATAAACAAAGGTGTATAGGTAAGAAAAGAATGAAAAAAAAATGTGTGTGAGTGTGGTATTCCCCCATTGCCGTGAGTTGTAGAGAAAGAAAGAAAAATTTTGTTCATCCTTTCTTTGAGCCAAAACTAAGGAAGAAGGAGGATTTTGCTTCATGCTTGGTTTGGAAGAGATCTAGAAGGAGATTTGGCTAAGTTTGCATCAAGATTAAGGTATGTATGAGGTTGTGTTAGGAGTTTCATGCATGTTTTGGTTGCTAACTTGATGAGCATGTTAGCCATGGCTCAAATCTTTGTTATGCCATGGAAATGGTATTTGGCCAAAGTTGTTATGGTGATAAAGCCATTGCATGCTAAGTGTAAAGCTTGATGATGATGCATGCAATGATGGATTGTCTACTCTTGAGTAAGATTTTGAGTTTTCTTTTGTTTAATCATGATTGAAGTTGAAAAGGAGCATGATTGTCATATTCGCCATGATGCATTCATAAGCATGGTTCATGCTTCTTGCATGTTAGTTAAAATTTGTGTTTTGGATGGCTATGGACACCTTGAAATTGACCATGCTCATATATGTATATATATGTTTGCACATGATGTTTTGGTTATGAACTAAGTGATGAATATGTTGGTTTAAAGAAGAAGATGTTGAAGAATGATTGTGAAATCATAAGCACATTGACCTAGCACACATATGAGTGCTTGACGCTATATTATAAGTTTTGAGCTACAATATGCAAAGCATTAACTAGTAAAATGCATGCTGTTTTGTGAGGTATTAAGTGCATAATTGGCCTCAACATGGACATGAATATTTCGCCTTGGGTAGCCTATTGAAGGCCTTAGCTTTTCCTTGATGCTCGAATGAATTGTATTGAATTGCTTGATGTAGTATAAAATGTGCATGACCATTGTGTATTCAAGCTAAAGGTTGGCCATATGACCATTTAAACTCCTTGTCATATTCGGCCATAAGCTAGCACAATGAGGTTTTAATAAATTGAATTTGTTTGAATTAGCTCAAGAGCTTAGAGGGCCACAATTGGACAAGGGGAAGGAAAAAGTGATCGAATAGCCGTAAAAGTCGTTCGACAACATCCGAGTAAGTCCTCAAGAAGTGACCCTACTTGAATTATGTGAAATGAAGTATGGATGTGTATTGATTATTGACTATGTGTGTATGAGTATTTGAATGATACCCGGGCTAAGTCCCGAAGGCGATTATGCTAGTGATTATAATTGTGTTTGAGCCTTAATAACGAAAATGAAATATGTATGTCCAATGATTATTGATGTATGTGCGCATGAGAAATTGAATGATATCCGGGCTAAGTCCCGAAGATGTTAATGCTGGAAATTATATCCGGGTTAAGACCCGAAGGCAATTGTGCTAGTGGCTACATCCGGGCTAAGTCCCGAGGACATTTATGCTAGTAATTATATCCGGCTAAGACCGAAGGCATTCGTATGAGTCATTCTATCCGGGCTAAGACCGAAGGCATTTGTGCAAATCGTGATATCCGAGTTAAGTCCGTAGGCCTTGGTGCGGGTTACCATAACCGGGCTATGTCCGAAGGCGATTGAGCAGTAGCGATATCCGGTTAAACTCGAAGGTATGTGATTTGAAAATTATAAGCTTGCTGGAAAATTTTAGCTAATGCACTTGTGAAATTTCCCAATGACAAGGTAAGTGTGGTGTGTGCTTTGCTGCGCTAGGAGTAAGAGCGTATGAATATCCGCTCCTATGATGGAACGAGTTATCGGCCTTAATGAAGCCGTTATTTGTGTATGAACATAAGAGTTGGGATGGTGAAGTAAGTATGATTATGTGAGCGTGTATTAATGAAATGATGCATTTGGCTATGTGAATGTATTGCTTTAATTAAAGCTGAATTTATTGCTTGAGACTTACTAAGCATAAATATGCTTACCCGTTGCTTTGGCTCTCGGTTTCTGATTTTGCTTGATGGCAATCGGATTCGGGATCATTAAGGTCGAAGTCATCTACACTATCAAAGCCTCCATCTTGGTATAATTTTGGTTGGAATTTGAAATGGCATGTATAGGACTACCCTTGTTGGTTCAATTATGTTGTGATGTATATGTGTACGGCCATGCGAAAATGGCTCGTAAAAGTAGAGTATGGACTTGACCGTTTGTGGGTTGTATATATATATATATGGTGTCATGATGTGATTATGGATTGGAAATGGGAGTGTTGGTCACATGATCAGCCATTGGTATGGTTAAAATGATCATATATGAACCTTTGTATGGCAAGACTAGTTGGTTCATGGAGACTACAAAATAGGTAAGACCTACCTTAAAACAGAAGCTGCCAGCTGCAGTGACGTGAATGTGAAAAATCACCAAAATTTGTAGGAATGGTATTAAATAGTGAATAAGCTATGTAAATGAACCTTGATGAGTCTATTTTCATATGGAAGAAACGAAATGGTCATAGGAGCTACATGTTAAGAGATATGAAAGCTATTGTGAGACAGGGCCAGAACGGTTTCTGGGTCCCCTGTCGCAACTTTAAAAATTTACTATAAATTATCCAGAAAGAATTAGGAGTCATGCCTTATATGTACAGATTCCATTTTGAGTCTAGTTTCATTAGAAACAAACGGCACCAGTATTAAAGCCCTGTACAGAGAGATATTCAAGTTATAACGCGCGAAGGTCAGAGCAGTCGATCCCTGTAACATGGGTGACTTTAACTAATAAACTGTACCAATTGGCCCGACCAAAAATTCTAGAAATAAATCCATGGATGGATATATGAGTCTAAATTCAGGGAAAATTTACGAAACCAGTTTCCGAGTTTTGAAACTCGAGATATGATTTTTAAGGCGACAGTGACGCAGTTTTCCAGCCTGACTGGAAATGTCAAATTGGTGGGCAAATATGTGGACTTGGCTTGTTAACCCCTCGTGTCCGACACCGGCAACGGTCTCGGGTTCAGGGTGTTACAGACCTGATCTCTCTTCACTAAAAATTTATTATCTTGTTATACAGAATTCGGATAATGTTTCCGTTTGTTTCTAATGAAAATAAACTCACTAAGGAATCTCAACATATAAACTATGACTTATAATTATTATTTTTTTACAATTTCTAGTGATTTTCCAAATTTGGATCAGGGGATCACGAAGTCACTCTAAACCAGTCTTACAAAAATTAAATTTCTCAGAATATAGACTTCATTTGCTTGCTTTGTTTCTTTCCTATGAAAATAAACTCAATAAGATTTAATTCTATTTCTTATTCACTATTTAATTTCATTTCTACAATTTTTAGTGATTTTTCAAAACCACATAACTGCTGCTGTTTCATAACCGTTCCATGGCCAACTTTTACTCCTCCATAATTTCTTTGCATCAAACCTCATTTAGGCATACATAATACCAAAACATGTTATTATTTAGCTGTATCATAAGCTAATCCTTACCAAGTATTCTCATGCCATTCTTTAATCATATCATAAGGAAAAACACACAAAATAGCCAAGTCCCTATACATGCCATAACTTAAAGTATTTCTAGTCACAAAATACCGAGATAGCTCGTTGATAGTGTGAGGCGATCTCTAACGTCCTTACGATTTTTCAAGTTGGATTTGCAATACTATAAAAAAGAGAGAAAAGAAAGGGAGTAAGCATAAAGCTTAGTAAGTTTGCATGTAAACAAATAACAACATTCTAAATGAATTATCAAGATAACCTGAACCTTTCGAACATGGACTTATCTTACCTTCCCTTTGGTACACTCTTTATATTTTCCATTGAACCACTAGGAACACTAAGGATACACGGGTACCTTTCATTTTAAACTTACCGTTTTCATGTCTTGACATGGTCTTATGTGGTATCCTTGCCTTATGAACTCCCCATTACCATGCCTTGGATTCGTCTTACATGGGATCTTTGCCTTATCGTAGTTTATCAATGCCATGCCTTGACATGGTCTTACATGATTTCGTTACCTTGTAAAACTTACCAATGCCATGCCTTGGCATGGTCTTACTTGGTATCCTGAAACCCTAATGTCATGACATTTGTATCCTACATATTCCTAAGGTTCAACAAGGACTTTTAAGTATCATTTCCCGTCAATTCTTGCTTGAATCATCAAGGAATAAATTCACAAAATAAATATATAGATGCTGAAAAATAACATCATTAATTATAAATAATAAAACATTGCATTTCTTTACCGTAAACTTACCTCGATACAAAATACAATCAAATATTTTGATTTAGTCCTCAACCTTTTTCCTTCCTCAGTCTAACCCGAATTTCGTTCTTCTTGATCTATAATAGCAAATTTAACTTATTTAATATTCACATTTATCAAAACAGTCCTTAACTCTAACTTTTGCAAAATTATGATATTTCCCTAAACTTTTGCATATTTGCACTTTTTCCGCAAGGCTCAAAAATGAAACTTTATCCCTAATTCTTTTGTTTTATGTCATGATGATCATTTATTTACCTACAGCAACATCAAATTCCCACTCTAACATGTACTTATGACCATTAGGTATTTTTACCAATTATGTCGTTTTACTCGTTTTCACTTAAAATCACTTAGCTTAAGTTGTTTAACATAATTTCAAGCTTCATATTCTACCATAAAACATCAAAATAAACACATTTTAGCTATGGGTATTTTTCCAAATATGAACCCTAGGTTAAATTATTACTAAAATAAGCTAAATTAAATAATCGGGACTTCAAAAACGTAAAGAACATTAAAAACGGGGCTTGGAATCACTTAATATGAAGTTTGGAAGCTTGAAAAAACCCTAGCTATGAAGAACCCTTGAAATTTCGGCCTAATCAAGAAGATGGGCACATTTTGCCATTTTTTTCCCTTTTTAGTCTTTTAATTGCCAAATGACTAAAATACCCTTCATTAAAACTTTAGTTATTTTTATCTATGTATGTCAATTTTTGTCCATGAAAACCTAATGGTCTAATTCCATTTAAGGACCTCTACTTCAATTATACTCTTCAATTTAATCCTTTAGCATCTAAAATTCATATTTATCAACTTTTGCAAGTACGCCCTAGTAGGTAAATTAAGCATGCTATCTATAAAAATTTTCATCGATACTCTAACACATATATCTAATCACTCGGTAAATTATAAAAATTAATTAGAATAAACTTTTCTATCGCAAATTCATGGTTTCGCAACCACTACTCCGTTTAGGCCCTATTTTGGGATGTTGCAGAATTAGATCGGGGAAAGTCGAAAGTCATCGAGTAGCCGATTCCGTCTATCTGAATCTATACAAGGTAAGTCGATATACAAATAAATGTATTTTGAATTGAATTATTATTGATTATATGATTTTGAACAATGTTGAATGAATATATGTGTTGAGAGTGAGATATCCGAGAAAGTATCGACAAAGTTCCAACGTTCGAAAAGCCCCATACGAACCTTAGGAATAGTTAGGATACATATGTCATGACATAGGATTCGATATGTGTTATCGTGTAAGACCACGTATAGGACTTTGGCATCGACGTATGATTTACGTGTAAGACCATGTCTTGGACATTGGCATCGTATTTGATTTCGTGTAAGACCCTGTCTGGGACAGTGGCATGATATTTGATTACATGTAAGACCACGTCAAGGATGTTGGCATTGTACGAGCTTTTTGAGCTATCCGCGTATCCTTATGATTTCGAATGGTTCAACGGGCATTCCGAGAAAATGAATTATGATGTGAACATGTGTCCGATTCAGGTACGTTTGGAATGAGTTTCATATTTGATGTAAAAAGGTAAAGTATATGTACTTTAGTGATCAATTGATGCGATGAGATAAAAGTATGTGAAAATATGTTATATGTGCTAAAGAATTTGGAATATATAAAATGCATATGAACATTGAGGTTTGTGATAGTATTTGGCTATGAATTATATGCAAATTGATGATGATTATATGATTTAAATGATACTTTTATTTGTATATGACTTACTAAGCTTTTGAAAGCTTACTTTGGGTGTGTTTGATTTGTTTTATAGATATCGTAGCTACCGGGAGCTCAGGTATCATCAAGGATTGTCACTACACTATCGAACTATATTTTGGTACCTTTTGAAAATGTATATATTGAAGTATGGCATGTATAGGTTAGAGGTAGGTTTTGTGAAGTGTATATTTAACCATGTGATATGGCTTAATTATGGTTGAACTTATGATTTGATTTTGGTATATGATATGTGATGCAATATTGGTATGTTTGATGTGTTCATGAATGGCCAAAGAAATTGGTCAAATTGGTAAGTTTTTGAATTGTGCTTATTCGGAGAAAAGGTAAGATTATGCATGAGATTTAATTATGGATATTACGGTTATAAATCATATGTTTTGGTATGTATTTGGCTTATAGAATGATATGATTTGGTATGTGTTTCAAGCATGAAATTGGTTGATAATGTTATGGCATGAATGGTATCTGTTTTGGTTGAGAAATGGTTGAAAATTTGGCATAAAATGTTGTAGTTTTGATGATTGTAGGGAGGACCGTTAATGGGTGGCAAATTGGCCTTGTAAATGGCCTATTTTTACCCACACAGCAGAGACACAGGAGTGAGTCGCAGCCGTGTTGCTCGAGGGCCATTTCGAAATGAGCCTGGGCAGACCACACGGTCGCACACACAGGCGTGTGCTAGGCCATGTGCCCAAGTCAGTTTCGACCACGGGCTAGACACACGGGCGTGTAACTGGCCATGTGACCCAAGTCAATATCCTCCCTAATTTTCACAATGCCTGGCACACTAGCGTGTCATGTGGCCGTGTGGACAAGTCAGTATGTATGGCCTATTTTGACACGGCCTAGACACACGGACATGTCTAAAGTCGTGTGAGGCACACGGCCTGTTCATACAGGCGTGTGACCTGTGAAACTTTGAAAAATTGTTTAAGTTTCAAAAAGTTTTGTATGAGCTCAGTTTAGTCTCGACCCCTTTCTAATGCATGTTTAAGGTCTCGATGACCTATATAAAGGAATCAATAATGATGTTTGACTATGTTTGTGGATGATGTATTGGATTGTTTGTCAGGTAGTGCCTTTAACCCTAGTCCGGCGACAGATGCGGTTAGGGATTTTACAACGAGTACATTTTCTCTTCATAATGTTCATGTTATTGCCTTGATTGACCCAGGATCAACTCATTCATATATTTGCGTGAAATTGGTGTCTAGCATGAATATGTATGTGGAGCCTACAGAATTTATGATTAAGGTGTCGAACCCTCTAGGCAAGTCAGTGTTAGTCGATTAAGTTTGTAAGAATTGTCTTTTGATGATTCAAGGTCATTGTTTGCTGGCTAAACTTATGCTTTTGCCATTCGACGAATTCAATATAAATTGTGGTAGCAAGAATATTAAATCTAAATGCTCAGATAGTGAGACTCTCCAGGTTGATTCAAATGAGTTGAATGCATTTCCGGTTGTGATTACCTCAATGTTGGCTCAAAGGTATATGAGAAAAGGGTATGAAGCTTTGGATTATTAACTAATAGGTATTAAGTAGCAATTTTTCCAAATTCTAAGTTTTTGGACAAAAATGGGCATGGATGGAAAATTTTGAAAGTTTAGTAAGGAAGGGCATTTTGGTCATTTAGTAATAAATGAAATAAAAAGGGAAAATCAAAGCAAAATTCACTCATCTTCTTCCTTATGGCTACCGAAATTTGCAAGGGTTTCATAAGCTAGGGTTTTGACATTTTCAAGCTTGATAGTAAATGACTCCTAGCCCCATTTTTAATGTTCTTTACATTTTTGAGATCCTCGTAACATGCTCTATCCATTTCTACCCATATTTCAAGCTAGGGTTCATGTTAGAAATTTTCCCCATGCATGAGATAATTTTTATTTGATGATTTATGGAGGATTATGAAAGTTAGATGTTATATAAACATCTTTTACTAGATGATTTTTCATGAAAACACTAAAAAAGGGCTTATTTGTAAAAGGTACAAAATGTGTGGTAGAAATGTGAAATAGAGGAAAATGTCAGTTGATATGAACTTACAATAGATTCGGCTAGGCTTGGGTAACCAAGAAAATACATGCTTTTGGTTTTACAAGCGTTAGGATCAAATTGTAAAAATGTGAAAGGTTAGGGGTAAAGTGGTCATTTTACCCAAGAGTGAAATTTTGGGCTGAATTTGAATAATGAGATAGAATAATAATTTATTTTGTTTATATAGAACCCAAGAGACCAATTCCGAAGGTTGACCGTGGAAAAGAAAAGGTTTCAGAATAACCGAAATCTAAATCTGAAACATCTTCCAAGTAAGTTCATGTAACTCGAAGTAGTACTTTTAAAATACTTAAATGTATATTCTTAAATCTGATATAAATTTTGGTACTCAGTGTATAATAATTCAAGAAACATGATTGTATTGATTTAAAAAGGATTTAAATATCCCGGTTGAATGAAAAGGGTATCCGATGGAATTCTTGAAAATGAATTGACGGTAAAAAGGATCTAGCCCAGACGGGTGTTCCTTATGAGATCTGGCCTCTCAAAGAATATGTGTTTTAAATGGATTTAGCCTGGACAGGTAATTCAATTTAGGATTTGAATTTAGCCTAGACTGGAAATTTAGATCCAAGCTCATTAGAATATTTGTCGTTGCAGGGGATTTAGCTTAGACTGGTAATCCCGACATTACTCTCTGAGTTTATACTATGGGGTATTTAGCCTGGACTGGTAATCCAGTCGTAAAAGAATGAGGTTTGCGGGAGTGCACTTGTTGAAAAGGTCACTAATATGAATTGATTATAAATGATTTAGTATGCCATATGTGTACTAAAGAACATCCATCGAGATTTCGAGAAATTCAACGGGATTAGTATGAAAAGTGGAATTGAGATTTTGTTATGATGAGCTCATTTACTAATTGTTTATTATTATGTATTACTATGTTTCTAATCTTGATGATTGAGTGCATCTGTTAGGGAAAATATTCTATACTTGATGGATTGCCTAGTTAATGTGGTTGTATGTTAAAGTAACTGGTAAGTTTACTTTCCTATTATATGGACTTACTAAGCATGTCAATGCTTACCCCATTTCATTTTCCCTATTTTATAGAGTTCGTGGACTTATAGAGCTTGGAAGACGGTGGGAGCCTTGATCACACTATTAACAAGTCTCATTTTGGTATAAAGAAACATTCATTTTGATATAATGGCATGTATAGGATTTTTTTATCATTTTGTTATATGTGCCATTTGGTCAGCCAAAGAAATGGCTTATGAAGATATGCTAATTCATTTTCTATACGGCCATGAGATGTGGCTCATGTTGATATGGGTGTTAACCCTACTAAATATACATGTTTAGGTTTAAATGTTTCTTGTGATGTGATTGCATAGCCTAGCATGAATGGATGTGTAAAATGAGACCCAATAACTTGAGAATGGCTGTGGCATAAAATGGTATGTGGTTATATCATGGCCTAAGTATAAAATGTGGAATGTGCTAATGATAACCCCAATACAAGAAGTGTAACTTGAACAAGTGTAATAAGGTTTACATGTATGAATCATGTCAAGGATGTTTAAGTGTAATTATATACCATGTTAAGTGTCCATGAAATATATGAGTGTGTATAGATGTAAAAGGGTGACCAATGGCTTGGAAAATAGCCTTTAAATGGTCCACATAGGCAGAGACATGGGTATGTGTCTAGACCGTGTGTGACACATGGTCTGCCCCACGGGCATGTTGAATGGTCATGTGTCCCCTGCACCCTAATTTTTCAAGTCAGTATGCTTAGTAGTAAACATACAGGCTAAGACACGGGCATGTGTCCTGGCTGTGTAAGGGGCATGGCCTACCCACATGGGCGTGTACTTTGGCCAAGTGAAGTCTGAACCTTTTTATGAAAAATTCACTTAATTTTAATTGACCACGCAGTCTGGACAGACGGTTGTGTGACACTAAATTGATGTTGACGTCATAGTCAAAGAGTTACACGGCTGGAGGACACGGGCGTGTCCCCTGTCTCACATGGGCGTGTGGCTCTGTATTAGGGAAATTTCTCAAACTTTTCTAAAATTTTCCGATTTAGTCCCGATCCTTTTCCGATGGCTGTTTTGGGCCTCGTAGGCCCATATTAAGGACAGATTGTGTATGTATGAATGAAGTTGTTTTAAAGAAAAAAATTATAGCCCGACTTTTTGCATGAATGACTGTGTATGCATTTGGTAATTCCTTGTATCCTATTCCGGCCTCGTGTATGTGTAAGGGGTGTTACATATAGACTTACCTCGTACGGATTCGGATAGACGGAATTGGCTACTTGACGACTTTCGACTTTCCCCGATCTAATTCTATTTTCTTTTCTTCTTGATCTAAATAAATTCAAATTTAATTCTTTTACTCACCAAATCATTCAAATCAATCCACAAACACAAGTTTAGGGTTTTTTACAAAATAGCCCTCACATTTTCATATTTTGACAATTTAGTCCCTAATTCACAAAATCACAAAATAAACAAAATTTCCTTGTACACATGCCTAGTCGAATATTCATCGCACTCATACAAGTCCACATATTTCATTTATTTCACATTTTAGTCCCTCAATTTACAAATTTCACAATTTAGCCCAAATTACTCAAATTCATCAAAAATTCAAAGACAAAACTTAGTAATCTAACACATATCTTTCATTTACTATCATCAAACTTCACAAAGCTCGCATTATCAATAATGGCATAACTCAAAATCATCAAAAATTTTAGAAGTTGAGACATGGGCTTAGTAAAACACAAAGCAACAATCACAAAAACATAGAAATTATCGAAAACGGATCAAAAACGAACCTTTAATCAAACTTTAACATGGTCGACCCTAGCTCAATTTTTCTTTCTTTTTCTTTGATGAATTCAGCTAGAATGAAGACAAAAATGACCTTATTTTGTGTTTTTTAATTTAATTAACCTTTAATTAACAATTTTTAATTTTGCCCTTAATGAAAATATTAATAAAACATTAACATACAAGGCCATAATTGTCCACTTATCATGCAAATGGCATAATAACAACATAAGGACCTCTCAATTAAAGAGACATAGCCAATAAGCACTTTTAACATATGGCAAGCAACTTTTATATTTTATGCGATTAAGTCCTTTTAACAAATTGAGCACACAAACGATCAAATTTTCATACGAAATTTTCACACATACTAATTCACATATAATAAGCACAGAAAATAATATTTAAATATTTTTTTGACTCAGATTTGTGGTCCCGAAACCACTATTCCAACTAGGGTCTAAACCGGACTGTTACATACATGGAGTTGACTTGATCCGAGAGATCGAAGAAAATGTGAAGATAATTTGAGACAGTTTGAAAGTAGCCTCTGATCGTCAAAAGTCCTACGCTAAGTTGAAGCGAAAAGAAATAGAATTTCATGTTGGTGACAAAGTATTCTTGTAAGTGTCACCTTGGAAGAAAGTTCTTCGGTTTGGACGCAAAGGAAAACTGAGTCCACAATTCATCAGGCCATATGAGATTATTGAAAGAATCGGGCATGTTGCATATCGATTATCGTTACCTCCGGAGCTTGATAAAATTCATAATGTGTTTCATGTGTCCAAGCTACGACGATATCGATCAGAGCCTTCACACGTTATTACTCGAATAGAAGTTGAGTTTCAGCCTGATATGACTTACAGTGAGAAACCGATTAAGATACTGGCATATGAGACAAAAGAGCTAAGAAATAAAAAGGTGGCTTTGGTAAAAGTTCTCTGGAAATGACATGGATTAGAGGAAGCCACCTGGGAGCCTGAGAATGCCATGAGGAAGCAATACCCTAACCTCTTTTCTGTTAAGAATTTTTTAGGACAAAAATTTCTAAGGGGGGACAGTTGTAACAGCCCAATTTCGATGAGGTCGATATAGTGGTTTCGAGACCAGAAATCTAAGTTAAAAATAAAAATTATTTTACTTTATTTTATTTTATTTTATGGTTGGGATCATGATAGGAAGATCACATGAAAATTTTGATACGAAAATTTTATCGATTGTGTCGTTAATTAGGTAAAGGACTAAATTTTATAAAATGCAAAAGTTGGATTCTAGTAGCTATAGGTATCAAATAGCTATGGAATTCAAAACTTAAGGTCCTTATATGGTAATTAGGCCATAGAAGGGTAGTTAGTAGATATTTTAATGACTCATCCATGGAAAAATTAGAAAAGTCAAGGGACTAAATTGGAAATCACTAAAATTAAAATATGGAAATTAAATAAAAAGAAATATTCATCTAATTTCATATCATCTTCCCCAAAATTTATAACTTACCAAGCTTGAAAATGTATGAAATCAAATCCCATTTTTAATGATTTTTATATTTTTGAAACTAGGATAGTCTAATCTATCTATTTAAGGGATTAATTTGAAAAGTTATCAAGGTATGAAATTTGGGTCATGGATGAATATTTTGGGAATAAATATATCTTAGTAGTAGTTGATTATATGTCCAAATGGGTAGAAGCCCAAAAATAAAAAATTTAGACTGTTCGCCTTCAGTTACTGATCTGAAAGCTGATGATGTGATTCAGGATGTGCTGGAGTCCTTGAAGTAATGCGAAAATGGTCCTGCAAATTCGGATTAGTTGAAATTAAAAAATGAACCATTTTCAAGGTAAGTTCGTGTAACTTAAAAATGTATGTTAACATGCTTGAATTGAATTGTATGATTGTGTTGTTATGTGTGAGATGATATATATATACATAATGAAAAAGTTTTAAGTTGTGTAATATGGACATATTATCGTGTTCCGGTCGAATGTTGAATTTTGATGGGTTGAAAATAATAGTGCATATGTTGCAAATAGAATTTAGCCCAAACGGATAATTCTGATGTAAGCCCTCTTGAGTTAGGTTATAAATTGGATTTACCCTAGACGAGTAATCCAAATTAAGCTCCTTAGAGCATATGCTACGGATAGGATTTAGCCTGGACTGGTAATCGTATAGTAAAATGTACGACTCAAGGGTGTGCCTTTTCATTATGTACCCAATGGGTACTTTTGCAGATGTGTATTCTACTCGAACATCCATCTTGATTTCAATAGTTCGACAGAAAAGACTCTTGAAGAGAGGAAAGGTGAAATTAATGGAAGCTTGTAATATGATGAGCTCTTCTATGTTTTATTGATAATCATATGAGATTATGTGACTAACTTGTTAGAAAAAGTGTATGTGTTTAGGTAATTTACCCAAAATTGATGGAATATGTATTTATGTGTGCTTGTGTTAATAAATAAGACTAGTAAGTTTATTTCCCATTATATGGACTTACTATGTAACACCCTTACCCATATCCGACGTCGGGATAGGGTTCGAGGCGTTACCGGACTTAAACATTCACAAACATGCAAAACTGGGCTATAAAATTTCATTTAAATTAAAACCATTCAATCACATTCATAATGTCCCTTATACGAGTTACTGAGGCTTTAAACATGCATTAAAGGTAGTTTGGGACTAAATCGAGAACTCTAGAAAGTTTTGGGGAAACTTAGAAAAATTTTCCTAAAACACAGTCACACGCCCGTGTGGACACAGGGACACGCCCATGTGTCTCCAACACGCCCGTGTCCTCAGGCCGTGTAACTCTCTGTTTATGACGTCAGCAAAAAAATTTAACCACACGGCCAGGCCACAAGCCCGTGAGCTGGGCCGTGTCCTCCACACAGTTGAGACACATGGCCGTGTCTTTGCCCGTGTGACTAGTACTTAGGCTATTTTTCAAGCCTTTGGTTACCATTAATCCCTCACATCTTTACACACATCAAAGATATACATCATTGCATCATTTTAATGATTTAACATACTTCACTAAGGTATATTCTTAACTTTAACATGCTATCATTCACTTACATGTACTCATATAATATCAAATCTAGACACAACAATTCTACATTCATTGACCTTATCATTTGATGACCGCTTTTACCAAACTTTCATAACATCAATTAATAAAGTAGCTTTAATCAACATCAAGTATTCATGTTCAAACATTATCAACTTATTTCCATATTATACATTTACCATGTGCCTATGACCATTTTGATAGGTCAAGAAGCACCCATCATGCATATATATCATAATAAAAACCATATATATCCCACAAGCATAAACACATCATTGCATCACAAGCATTAGAACTTATCATGGATAATTAGGCTTACAAGCCACAACCATTACAAACCACATCTCATGGGAATCAATATAAGCCAATACATATGGCTAATCATAACAGCATCTATCATAAAACTAAGTCCCTATACATGCCACTCACTTGAAGACATTAAGATTCATCAATACTCCAAAGGAGGTAGCTTGATAGTGTGACGTTGCCTCCGACGATCTCCAACCCCAAGCTAACCTATCAACACTAAAGAAATGGAAAGGAGGGAGTAGGCTTAAAGCTTAGTAAGTCCATATGAAAATGATAAGCAAATTATCAACATGATTCCATGGAAATATAATCATAATTACACTTTTACTTATTTTTTGGTCATGTTGTTTTCTCAAGTCAAAGTTACTAAATTAATTATATTTAGAGCTACAGAACTCCAAATTAAGATCCGTAAATTTTCCTTGAACCTAGACTCATATATATTTTTATCATAAAATTTCCAAAATTTTTTGTCTAGCCAATAAGTACAGTTTATTCTTTAATTTTACCCCTATTCTGCTGCTTGATAGCTTCAACCTTTCTTTACTAAAAATTTATTCAAGGATTTAGTAATATAAATCCTATCCTAGAATCATTTTGTACAATTTTTAGTGATTTTCCAAATTTGAGACAGAGGAGCCTGAAATCACTCTGACTCTGTCTCTGTCCCACAAAAGTTCAAATATCTCATAATATGAAACTCTTTTCCTTACACTGTTTCTTCTATGTTAAACTAGATTCAATAAGCTTTAATCTCACATCTTATTCAGTCTCTAATTCAATTTATACAATTTTTGGCGGATTTTAAAAGTCACACAACTACTAATTTCCAACACTGTCTTAGTGCAATATAATGGTAGCTATCATAAGTTCATTTTCAACTAATCATGAACTTACCATTTCATGGATTTCATGTTCAATTTCACAAAGACATAATAACATGAGAATAAAGATTATTCATCATTGAAACCCTTTTGGCTTACTCATCATATACACATATATACTTGCTCATCATAAATCGATCTTTACCAAGGCATTATTCATAAGTTTAGAATACGTACCTATACTCACCGTAGTGTATCATATAACCATACCTCTTTAACATGACCTCCTCAAGACTTTCATCAAATTCATTACATTACCCGTTGAACACAAGGAATATTATTGGATACGCGGAAACTTTCACCTAAGTGCCACATATACATACATACCCAAAGCTACCTCATAACATGTATACATCCATAATGAACTCAAACCTTTCAACGAGCTTAGATGTTACATGAATCACATCCATTATGAACTCAGACCTCTCAACGAGCTCAGATGCTCGCATCTATAATGAACTCAGACCTCTCAATGAGCTCGAATGCCACATAGATCACGAACTTGGACCACTCAACAAGTTCAGATTCTCACATATATCACGAACTTGGACCGCTTAACGAGCTCGGATTTCTAAATTCCTAGTGGCATGTCACTTGTATCCTAAACTATTCCTAAGGTTCAAACGAGTTTTTCTCATTGCACATAGCATCTTCATCGTACTTGTTTGCATCGTCGTGGATAACGACCGTAATATCATTCATGCTTACAAATTCACCATTCTCATATTCATGAACTAATCATAGCATTGTTCATAATAACATTTAGGCATTTGTCACATAATACAATCATCATACCAACTATATAAATATTTACCACATAATGTTAACATATCAATTTAAGTTCAAGCATAAACAATGATATTTTTGCACTATTATTGACATATGAACTTACCTCGAATGCGAGTACGGCTATATATTCAGATTTAGTCCATAATCTCATTCATTTCCAATCTATGCCTGAATCTCATTTTCCTCGATCATAATATCACATTTAGCTTACTAATTAGTCACATTATTCATATTGGTCCAAAAATCATATTTTTAAAAATTTACATTTTGACCCCTAAACTTTCACATATTTGCACTTTTTCTCCAAGGCTCGTAAAATGATTTTTATCCAATTTCCATACATTTAGCCAAATAATTTTTATAACTATAGCAGCCCTTAATTTCCACTAAATCACACTTTTATGACAAATTTTGTAACTTTTGCAAAACGGTCCTTTTTTATAATTTCACCGAAAATAACTTAGTAAAAGTCGTTTATTACACACCGAGCATTCATTTTCTACCATTAGACATCGAAATACATGCATTTCATCCATGGGTAAATTTTTAAACACAAACCCTAGCTCAAAATATGGGTAGAAATGAGTAGAACTTGTTACGAGGATTTCAAAAACGTAAAAATCATTAAAAACGGGGCTAGAATGGACTTACAATCGAGCTTGGAAGCTTGATAAACCCTAGCTATGTCTTCTCCATGCAAGTTTCGGCCATGGGGTAGAAGATGGACAAAAATTGGCTTTTAATTTTGTTTTTAATTCATTTTAATTACTAGATTACCAAAATGCCCTTAACTTAAAAATATTCTATTTCACCCATTTCATATCCATTTTTGCCCAAAAAATTATCCAATTATCTAATTACCATTTAAGGGCCTCCAATTTAAAATTTCATATCAATTAGACACCTCTAACATGTAGAACTCAACTTTTGCACTTTTTATGATTTAGTCCTTTTGGCCAAATTTAATGCCCAAACATTAAAATTTTCGAACGAAATTTTCACGAAATCATCCCGTGACATTGTAGACCATAAAAATATAATGAAACCAAATTTTACTATGTCAAATTTGTGGTCCCGAAATCACTATTCCGACTAGGCACTAATTTGGGATGTGTTACATACTAAGCATAAAATGCTTACTCCGTTTATTTTTCCCTATTTTATAGTGCTTAAAGCTCATGAAGGTTGGAAGTTGGTTGGATCAGTCATCACATTATCGACTATCTCATTTTGGTATAAATAGAAATCTTATTTTGGTATAATAGCATAAATAAGCTTAGTTGTCCAATGATGGCTTGTAATGGTTGTCTTGTAACCTAGCCATTGGAGTGACTAATGATGGTTTAAGTTTGGCTATCCTAAAGTGATGTTTTGTGATAAACCGTAATTTATACATATTTTTACCCCATGTTTAACGCATTTTATGGATGATTTCCCATTAGAATTGATGAATTCGATGCTCCTAATGCTTTAATTTCATGTTTTATACTTAGGAGAGCAAAGGAGAGTGAAAGGAACGAGAAACGGGCCAAAAACGGAGAAAATGGGCCAAAGTACGAAATCAACACGGCCTAGACCTCCTCACACAGGCAGACCACACAGCCGTGTCAATTTAGCAGGCTTGAGCATGAGTTGAAGTAATTGCACACGGGCGTGTCCCTGCCGAGCCCAAGTTGAGTCCAATTCAGAAAAGGCTAATTTTGAGGGCTCTTAGGCATTCCAAAGCCTATAAATACACCCCAGAGGAGGAACAAAAGGGACACACAGGGAGGGAGTAAGAAATTACTCCGAGGAAGCCGATTGATCCATCTCAAAAGCTGGATTCATCATCAAGACTGAAGATCTCTCCTCAATTTCCCCTTCAGGAGTTTTGGGTTTTCTTTATGCTTTGTATTCTTTATTATTCTGAGATGTTTTCTTATTTAGTTATGAACTAAAACCCCTAAATACCTAAGGGGAAAGAAACCTAAGACGAATCTTGTTATTATTTTCTGAATTGTATGATAAATATTTAACTTGTTCTTAATTCTTGCTTTGATATCCCAGGATATTCATTCAAGATAAGCTCTTATTCAGAGGAGGAATAGACCCTGCCTAAGAGTACATTTGTCATAATTAAGCAGAGTTGTTTGCGCGCCTAGACATAAGGTGACAAGATTTTGCCGGATTAGGGTAAAACCTAATAAGGGGATCCATAGATTGAGTTAATGCAACCCTAGGGTGTTAATTAGAGAAAGGTCTCAATTATTCAATCTAGGGATTAGACGTTATTAGTCTTGAATAGGGAAAATAACATAACTTAGGGATCTCTACGGAACAAGTTAAACAAATAAATCGTCTGATTCGAGGCCAGAATAACAAGTACAGTCTAGGTGGATATTTCCTTAGGTATTGTCTTAATTCAATCCATTTTTCCAAAAGAAATTCCCCAATTCTATTCTCTGTGAGTTCTTAGTTTAGATAATTAGTTAGTTAAAACAAAACCTCTTTATTCTTAGGCTAGATAATAAAAAGACAGTCATTACTAGTACTTTTAGTTCCTTTGGGTTCGACAACCCGGTCTTACTAAAACTATACTACTGTTCGATAGGTACACTTGCCTACATCGTGAAAATAGTTAGTTTCAAGAATGATTAATTATAAATATTTAAAACCTATCACAAAATCACGCGATAAAGTTTTTGACGCTGTTGCCGTGGAACTAAGATATTAGGAACACTCAATTTTTATTACTTTAGCCATTTATTTTTCTTGCAATTTAATTTAATTTTCTTTTTTATTATTATTTATTAATTTACTTTTTTCTTTCTCTTGGCAGGTTTTTATAGTTTATGACTAGAAGAAACCCGTCAGGACCACTACTTTTTGACGAAAAAATCGATCGCATAGTTCGTAGACATAAAAAAGAAATAAGGCGAAGCTTAAGATACACAAAGAACAAGCAAGAGGATGATACTCAACCCCCAACCGAAGAGATGGCTGAAAACCAAGACAATAAGCTACCTCCTGCAATTGCAGTTAATCAAAATCCTGCTCCACGCACTATGTATGATTATGCTAAACCTTCTTTAACAGGAATTGAATTGAGCATAGTTAGACCTGATGTAGTTGCAAATACTTTTGAACTAAAACCTAACTCTATTCAAATGATACAGCAATTTGTTCAATTTAATGGTCTGCAGATGAGGATCCCAACGCTTACTTAGCAAACTTCTTAGAACTATGCGATACATTTAAAATTAATGGTGTTTTTGATGATGTCATTCGTCTTCAGTTATTCCCTTTTTCATTGAGAAAAAAAGTTAAACAGTGGTTGGACTTCTTACCACGAGGGTCAATCACTGCTTGGGAACAAATGACCGAACAATTTCTACTAAAATATTTTTCGCCGGCTAAAACGGCTAAATTACGTAATGATATCTCTTCATTTGTGCAGATGGACTTAGAAACTCTTTACGATGCATGAGACAGATACAAAGACTTACTGAGAAGGTGCCCTCACCATGGGTTACCGCTTTGGCTACAGGTTCAAACGTTCCATAATAGCCTGAATCCTTCTACTCAAAAAATGGTTGACGCAGCTACTTGCGGAACCATCAATAATAAAACACCTGAAGATGCCTATGAGTTTATAGAGGAGATGTCACTGAATAACTATCAGTGGCAAGTCATGAGGACTAAGCCAACTAAAACAGCAGGCGTTTATAATGTCGATTCGGTTACTATGCTGTCAAACCAGGTAGAACTTCTAAATAAAAAGATTGATGGTTTACTTGGTTCTACTCAGGTACATCCAATAATGAGGTGTGAGACGAATGGAGAAGGAGGAGCATGCACAGAGTGTCAACCCTTCAACCCTAGCATCGAGGAGGAACAATTCCAATATATGGGTAACTATAACTCTCGATCCTAAAATAACCCATATAGTAACACGTACAATGTAGGTTGGAGGAACCACCCCAATTTCTCGTGGGGCGGTCAAGGAAATCAAAGACCACAACATCCTCCGGGTTTTCAACAACCTCCCTATCAACAGGAAAAGAAGCTGAACCTTGAAGAGATGCTCTCAAATTTTATATCAGTGTCAGAAACCCATTTTTAGAACACCGAAACAGCACTTAAAAATCAACAAGCGTCGATCCAAGGGCTCGAAACTTAGATAGACCACTTTTCCAAACTAATCTCCGAACGACCACAAGGTAGCTAGCCAAGTAACACTGAACCCAACCCAAGGGAACAACTCAATGCAATTAATATTCAAGATGAAGAAGGAGTCATTGAGCCTAAACCAGAACCGAGGCAAGAAACTGTGGTAAGCAAAGGTCAATGTGAGGTAGATCATAATAAAAACAAATCAGTGAATGTCGAATATAAACCTCGTGTGCCATACCCCAACGCAACAAGGAAAGACCGCTCAAATGGACAAATTGCTAAATTCCTTAAACTCTTAAAAAAATTACACATTAACTTACTGTTTATTGAAGCTCTATGCAGATGCCGAATGTAATGAAATTTTTAAAGGAGCTTTTAGCAAATAAGCGGAAGTTGGACGAGGTGTCACATGTGGAGCTAAACGTAGTGTGCTCAGCTATTCTGTAAAATAAGCTACCGAAGAAATTAAAAGATCCAGGGAGTTTTACGATTCCTTACTTAATTGGTAGTTTAGATGTTAATAATGCATTAGCTGATTTAGGGGCTAGTATCAACGTCATGCTTTACAAAATGTTTAAGCAACTAAGTGTCGGGAAACCCAAACAGAATAGGATAAGCATTCAATTATCAGATAAAACTATAAGATTTCCTAAGGGGTATTATTGAAGATGTGCTAGTTAAAATCGATAAATTTATATTTCCCATTGACTTCATTGTTCTAGACATAGAGGAGGATAGTAACACTCCTTTAATTCTAGGAAAGCCCTTTTTAGCAACTGCTAAAACAATTATTGATGTTGGCACAGGTGAACTCACACTCCGTGTGGGAGACGAAACAATCACCCTTCAAGCTCGTAATTCCAGCAACACATTTGAAATTAAAGGTGGTCGTCTAAACTATTCTACTAAAACTGACAATATGGTGCAACCTTCTCTGCAGGAAATGAGTCTAAAGGAAGTACATGAGTCATTCTCAAGCAATAGTAGAGGACCTATTCATGAAGATCAAAGGCTGAAAATAGAGGAGCTAGATGAATGGCAGACGCATAAACTGAAAACACCTGACAAACCGAATCTATGATGGAACGAGCTCAATACCTTTCCAAATCAACTTAAGGTTGGAGATAGAGTCTTATTATATGCCACAGATCTCCACATTTTCGCTACCACATCGAATGAAAAAATCCCTCTTACGGTACTCAGCATTTTCCCATTCGGTACGGTCCAGGTGAGTCATCCTAAGTTCTGCACTTTTAGAGTAAACAACACCCGTTTAAAACCTTATTTTGATGAGATTGATAATAGAAATGAGGAGTATAAACTCCTCAAACCACCATGATCATTCAACGGAGAAGTAAGTCGAGCTTAGACTATAAATAGCGCTTCTCTGGAGGCAACCCGAGCACTAACTGTATTAACTTCTTTAAAATTTAGTCTTCAACACCTAACTTACTAACAGAGCTCTTGAATACAGGTTTTCCACAGAGACATGACCAAGCACACGGGCGTGCTTAGGGCCATGTGAAAATAGGGCAAAGATTTCCCCAAACAAGGGCTACGATAAAACGCCACGGCCGTACGACATGGTTGTGGTCGAGCCTGCCAAAACAACACGGGCGTGCGACACGCCATTGTGGAAGAATTGTGGGCGAACCTGTTAAAATAGTCTAGCACCCGTGGTCGAACCTGTTAGATTGACACGGGCGTGGGTCTACATACACGGGCATGGGAGAAGCGAACAACGCCAGACACGACCGTGCGACAAGGCCGTGTGCACCCATACGCCCAAGGAACACGGGCATGTACTAAATGTCAAACGCGCCCAAATTCAAAATTCGCAAATCACACAGGCTGAAATTGGTAACCACAGGCGTGTTACCTGGAAGTGTACCCCAAAATCTATAAATACCCTGCACTTTTCATTGTCTTCCCCACTCAAAAACCCTAACCCTAGCCACTGCAATTCCACACGGCCTCCCCGCCATGCCCGTGCGACATCCACAACTCCATTTTTTACGCTCAATCCTCCCTTCCTAGCATTTGTTTACTTATTTCTTGTCTATTTTAATGATTTCTAAGGTTTTTTTATCATAATAATATGCAAGTTTTTATGTTATTTTCATACTTTTAAATGTCATAATCTAGAATAATTTTCATTTTTTTCATGTTCAATTTTTTTATTCCATTATAAGATTTGTTTACTCTATTTGATTAGTTAAAAGTAAAATATTCATGGTTAGGATAGGTGGAATACTCATGCCTTTTTCAAATATTCTAACTCAATCCTCATACTTTTCAAATGCTTCTTGTTATTTGCCAATTTTATATATATATATATATATATATATATATATATATATATATATATATCTTTTATTATTATTCATGTTATTATTGTAACACCCCTAACCCTAATTCGATCACCGGGTTAAGGCTAAGAGGTATTACCGAACTAAACATTTAATTATCTCATTCACATTGTCAATACACATAAACAGAGATCGAGCTGAAATACATATTGATATTTAAGTTATACGCCATTTTTGTATGGCCAAAATATTTACAATTTCAAAACATCGTTATCATCAGCCTAACCTATACATGCCATATCGAGTCCAAAATATAACTGTACCCAAAAAGATCGATAGTGTGATGAACTGCTGACGATCCCCGAGTCGGTGCCCAAAATCAACAATCTATAAAACAGAGAAATAAAGAACAGAGTAAGCTTTCAAAGCTTAGTAAGTTTTAAGCAATTCAAACAATTAAAAATTGTCATTTAAATCGAGCATTTAGTATCAGAAAACGAATATTCTAATTACAAATCACTTGGTCGAATATACACAAGTACACCAATTAAAAAGCCTATTGGCTGAATATATATGTATATAAATATATAAATACACAAAGAAATTTCAGCACATACTTTACTTTACTTTATAGCTCATACAATTAATTTAAGTCACATACTTTCATGTAATGACAGACATCGACCGAATAGGTCATGCTCTTATTCGTAGATATAATAATCATTCACACACATATATCATTCTTTGATACTAATAATTCACTTAAAAAAAAATCAATTCACATACGAATACCTAATACGTACCTGAATATCATAATGTATCATACATAATAAATAGTGTTTACCTCGAACTTTCGAATTCATAATCTTACTCGAATCACAAGCGTTAAGCCTGCTAGGTTTAAAACCCGAATCTAGTCACCAGCACAAAACCTGCGGGACTTTAAGCTCAGATATAATACCAGCACTAGGCTCGGGATTTAACCGGATATAATACCAAAGACGAAGCCTATGGGATTTAACACGGATATATTACCAAGACGAAGCTCATGGATTTAACCGGATATAATTCCAAAGATATAGCTCATGGGTCTTTAAGCCGGATACACATCAAATATCAAACATATTTAATCATATATTAACACATCTCATTCAACATATCACATTAGTAGTCATTTGCTACATTCGGATATAAGCTCCATATGAACACCATCTTTTACATTTCGGTTCAAAAGTCATACATAAATATCACATATCCATTTCACCATTCAAACTTAACCCATAGTGACCATTTGACTATAAGTCATATACATAAATTATTTATCACACAACTTAATTCAAGTAGAACCAAAAGGTCAAAATTCATCTAATATATACATATCAAGGCATAATCAATTATATACTAAAGGTGACTACTCAAAACTTACCTCGGATATACTTGAACGGTTGCGGAAAGGCTACTTAATTACTTTCTCTTTTCCCCTATCCAACTTCAATCCTCTTTGCTCTTGAGCTTAAATTCAAAAATTTTAAACTAGTCATTATTCGACTATTCAAGCATTACTTCAGGAATATAATATCTATATTCGACTTTCACACATATAGATCATTGTAAGTTTATAAGAAAACATTAAGCAACTCATTAACAAATTTTTATCAATGTTTACCACAATATCACAAATTCACAATAAGCTGTCTTCCTGAGCAACACTCACTAAATTATTTATAATTGGAGTTACGAAACTCCAAATCAATGTCGTAAAATTTCCCTGAAAATAGACTCATATATCTTTTATCCATAAAATTTTCAGAATTTTTAGTTTGGCCAAACAATACCAGATTTTTCTTAAAGTTTTCCCCTGTTTCAGTGTTTGACTAATCTGACCACTCTTTACTACGAATCAAATTTCTAATTGTACAGAAGTCAAAATATGTTCTCGTTGATTCATTTGAAACTAGACTCATTAAGCTTTAATTACATAATTTATTCAGCTTCTAACTCCACTCCCACAATTTATGGTGATTTTTCCAAATTCACGTTACAGCTATTGTCCCAAGCAGATTTACTACAATTTACTCTTTCACAACTGTTTGCATTCATATTATTTATACATGTATATCACCAATCAATTTCATCACATATATCTATAATTTCACTTAAGCATAATCTCAATACAACACATTGTGCTCAAATCATTATTCAAGTTCACATTCAGCATTTTCACAAATACACATGCCGATTTCATGCACTCATCTCTAATGTTAATTAAGAAATGCCGAATGCACATACTTAACTAAAACTCAAAATTTAACTTTTTCACTTCAATAAACCACTACTTATTCATCAAGACATCAAATATAAAATGCATAATACTTAAACATTTATACTGAATTTGCTAGCACATAAGACCTTTGGCCGAATGTCATTAAACTCTAGCCACATAATTTTATTCCTTAAGACACATCCAAAACCACATTCGGCACCTCCCAACAACAATTTAGAAATTCTCAAATTCACTCACAAGTACAATTATATAACATATAAAGCATTAAACATTTTTCATCATGAATCTATAACATGATCAAATACTTAATTCCTTTTCTCCTTAAATTTAAATTCGGCAATCACATGATCAAATACCAAACCTAAATTTTCAAGCCAAAACAACTAGCAAACTCAACATATCCAACTTAAATCTCCATACTAATGACATCAAAACATCTAATAAGAATCTCAAGCTCCTTGGTCGGATTTCAATCTTCCAAAGTAACAAAATGTTGAACCATGAGATAGGTAGAATTCAAACTAACCATTCAAATTATGCATGAATTTCCAAGAGTGGCATTGTGCATACCTTTTTCTAGCAATCTCCTTAGCCGAAAATTTTAACAAAAATTTCTTCTTTCTCTATGCTAACTACGGTAATGGAGGAATAAAGATGAACCAACTTTGGTTTCTCCTCCCACTAACACATTATTTTATTACTCTTATTCTTTTATTCATCTTTAATTCATCTAATAGAAATAATGCTAATAGAAAATACATATAATATATATTAAACAACATCATGGCTAGCCACTATCAAAAATGGTTAATTTGACATGCAAGTCCATTTTTTTTTTGATGACATGCATTAATAGACCGTTTTAAATTAACCTATCACATTCCAAGAATGTCTCACCTAAGTCCTATTTAATAAATTTCACATACAATGACAAAATCAAAGCATGGAACTTTCACACATGCATTTACACATATAATAAATATAGAATATAATGGTTAATTATTTTTGGGTCTCAGTTTTGTGGTCCCGAAACCACTTTCCGACTAGGGTCACATTAGGGCTGTCACAACTCTCCCCTCTAAAGAAATTTTCATCCCTGAAAATTCTTACCGGTGAATAAGTTAGGATATTGTTCTTTCATAGAGTCCTTAAGCTCTCAAGTAGTTTCTTCTACCCCGTGTTAGAGCCATAATACTTTCACTAAAGAAATTTTCTTATTTCATAGTTCTTTTATTTCACGAGCCAAAATACGAACTGGTTCTTCTTTGTAACTCAAATCAGATTGAATCTCAACCTCTGATGGATTAATTATATGCGATGGATCGGATCTATAACGTCAAAGCATCGAAACATGAAAAACGTTGTGAATCTTTTCAAGTTCAGGGGGTAAAATCAATCTGTATGCGACCGGCCCAACTCGTTCAGATATTACATATGGCCCGGTGAACCTCGGACTCAATTTGCCCTTACGGCCAAATCTGAGCACCTTTTTCCAAGGTGAAACTTTAAGAAACACTTTGTCTCCGACTTGATACTCAATGTCTTTTCATTTTAAATCCGCATACGACTTCTGACGATCTGAAGCTGCTTTCAGACTTTCACGGATCACTTCTACTTTCTGTTCAGCATCTTTAATCAAATCAACCTCGAAGATTTTACTTTCGCTAAGCTCGGTCCAAAACAACGGTGTATGGCATTTACGACCGTACAAAGCCTCGTAAGGTGCCATCTTAATGCTTGATTGAAAACTATTGTGTAAGCAAATTCAATCAAAGGTAAATACCGTTCCTATGAACCACTAAACTTAAGGATGCAACATCTCAACATATCCTCGAGTATCTGAATTATCCGCTCAGATTGACCATCGGTCTGGGGATGAAAAGCGGTGCTAAAATGCAACTTAGTACCCAATGCTTCTTGTAATTTCTTCCAAAATCGCGATGTGAATCTTGGGTCTCTATCTGACACAATTGAAACGGGTACCCCGTGTAATTTGACAATCTGAGAAACATACAACTCGGCTAGCTTATCAAGTGAGAAATCCATATGTACAGGAATAAAATGAGTTGATTTAGTCAATCTATCTACAACAACCCATATCGCATCTTTCTTGCTCGGTGACAAAGGTAACCCAGACACAAAATCCATCGTGACTCAATCTCACTTCCACTCGGGTATCATGATCGGCTGAAGTTAACCAGAAGGCACTTGATGTTCCACTTTCACTTGTTGACATATCAAACATTTCGAGACAAAGTCGGAGATGTCTCGTTTCATACCATGCCACCAATACTGACGTTTCAGATCGTTGTACATTTTCATACTACCCGGGTGAACTAACATTCAGCTACTATGAGCCTCGCTCAAAATCATTGAAATAAGTCCCAAATTTCTTGGAACACACAATCGACTTCTGAACCTCAAACAACCATTGTCGTCAATTTGAAACTCTGAATCCACATTCGAAACACATTCAGCTCGTTTAGCAACCAATTCCTCATCGACTTTCTGAGTTTCACATATTTGATGAATCAATAACGGTTTGGCTTTTAATTCTGCTACTAACACATTATCAGATGAAATGGACAAGTGTACATTCATCGCTCGTAAAGCAAACAGTGACTTGCGACTTAAAGCATCGGCAACAACGTTAGCCTTTCCCGGGTGATAATCAATGACAAGCTCGTAATCTTTCAACAATTCAAGCCAATGTCTTTGTCTCAAATTCAAATCACTTTGAGTCATCAAATATTTGAGGCTTTTGTGATCCGAATAAATATGACACCTCTCTCCAAATAAGTAGTGTCGCCATATTTTCAAAGCAAATACGATGCAGCTATTTCGAGATCATGGGTCGGATAGTTTTTCTCATGTGGCTTCAATTGCCTCGAAGCATAAGCTACAGCTCGACCTTCTTGCATCAATACAAAACGCAGCCCATGTAAGGACTCATCACTATAAATGACAAACTCTTTACCGGATTCAGGCTGCACTAACACTGGAGCTTCAGTCAAATAGGTTTTCAGTTGGTCGAAATGTTTTCTGGCACTTTTTTGACCATTCGAACTTAACATATTTCTGAAGTAGCTTCGTCATTAGTGTGGCTATCATCGAGAAACCCTTTACAAACCATCTGTAGTAACCAGCAAGTCCCAAAAAGCTCCGAACTTCAGTAACATTTCTAGGAGGCTTTCAATCAAGTATGGCTGATATTTTACTCGGATCAACACGAATACCCGATGCGGATACCACATGCCCCAAAAAGCTAACTTCTCTCGACCAGAACTCACATTTACTGAACTTAGCATATAACTTCTTGTCACGTAAAATCTGCAACACTAATCTCAGGTGCTCGCCATGTTTGGTTTCATCTCGCAAATAGATCAAAATGCTGTCTATAAACACAACTACAAACCAGTCCAAATACTATCTAAAGATCCGATTCATCAAGTCCATAAATACCGCAGGGGCATTAGTGAGCCCAAACGGCAACACTAAGAACTCGTAGTGACCGTATCTCATTTTGAAAGTAGTTTTAGGCACATCTGAGTCTCGAACTCGCAACTAATAATAACCCGATCTCAAATCTATCTTTGAAAACACTGAGGCTCCTTTCAGCTAATCAAACAAATCATCAATACGCGGTAACGAATATTTGTTCTTTATTGTCATTTTATTTAATTGACAATAGTCGATGCACATTATCATAGTTCCGTCTTTCTTTTTCGCAAACAATACTGGTGCACCCCAAGGTGAGAAACTCGGTCTAACGAAACCTCTATCCGTCAACTCTTGCAACTGAGCTTTCAATTCCTTCAATTCGGTTGGTGCCATACGATACGGAGCTATCGAAATTGGTGTAGTGCCAGGTACAAGTTCAATGCCAAATTCTGCCTCTCGAACAGGTGGTAATCCCAGTAACTCCTCAGGAGAAACATCTGAATATTCACAAACCACTGGCACTGATTCAAGTTTCTTTTCTGACTCTTTACTATCAAGTACGTACGCAAGATATGCTTCACAACCTCTTTTTTACATATTTCTGAGCCAACATCGACGATATTACTGCTGGTAACCCGTTCAAATCAGTAGACTCAACTTGGATTATCTCATCATTTGCACATCTCAAATCAATAGTTTTTCTTTTGCAATTCACAACTGCATCATGTACAGTTAACCAATCCATACCGAGAATAACATCAAATTCATCAAACAGTAAAAGCATCAAATCGGCTGGAAAACAGGAACCTCAGATTATCAGGGGGCATTTCCTGCACACTTTGTTGACTAGCACATATCGACCCAAGGGATTCGACACTCGAATCACGAACTCAGTAGACTCAACAGGTAGAGTCTTACTGGATGCTAAAGTCTCACATAAATATGAATGAGTAGAACCAGGGTCAATCAATGCAATCACATCAGTACCAAAGAGAGTGAAAGTATCGGTAATAACATCAGGCGAAGAAGCATCCTCGCATGTGCGTATAGTGTAAGCTCTAGTAGGGGTACGAGCCTCGGATCTGGTCGTAGCATCTCTAGATCCTCTCTGACCACCGCTAGCATTTCCCGTATCTCTAGGTGGTCTACCTTGTGCTGTAGTAGTACTCGGTTTCCCACTCTGATTCACATTCTGCTCAGACAATCTCGGGCAGTCCTTGATAAAGTGGTCAGCTGATCAACACTTATAACAGGAGCGGTCATGAAATCTACAACTCCCCGAATGCCATTTTCCACAAAACTTGCATTCGGTCCTATCCCGATCATTTCCAACACTGGCAACTAAAGTGGCTCGGGTACTCACAGGGGGTCTATCACAGTCTCGTCTGGAGAAGCCCGAAGTGTTCTTAGATTGGCCTGAATCATCTCAGAATTTCTTCGGTGACTGCTGAAAGGGCTTTCCCGAAGATCTTTTACGGAACTCTCTAGCTCCATCTTTAGCTTTTCTTTTCTCTTTACTGAGCTCTTCGGCTTTACAAGATCGCTCGACAAGTACTACAAACTCTCTGATTTCAAGAATGCCAACAAATAGTTTTATATCTTCATTCAATCCATCTTCAAAATGTTTACACATAATAGCTTCTAAAGAAACACATTCTCGGGCATGCCGGCTAAGTCTCACAAATTTTCATTCATAATCAATAACTGACATGGAACCCTGTTTAAGTTCAAGAAATTCCTTCCGTTTCTGATCGATGAATCTCTGGCTAATATACTTTTTCCGGAACTCAGTCTGGAAGAACTCCCAAGTCACTCGCTCTCTGGGCACAACAGAAACCAATATATTCTACCAATAGTGGGCAGAATCACGTAGCAAAGATATAGCACATTTTAGGCATTCATCGGGTGTGTAAGACAGTTCATCGAACACTCGAATAGTATTGTCCAACCAAAATTCAGCTTGCTCAGCATCATCACTGTCTGTAGCTTCAAATTTAGTAGCCCCGTGCTTTCGAATTCTGTCAACCGGAGGCTTATTCAACCTCATTTGATCAATTACGGGAGGTATCGTAGGTGTAGGGGGTGTATTATTCGGGAGTAGGGGTTGTGGAGTAGTCATATTGGTTCGAATGTATTGGTTGAACCAATCATTCATCACATTATAATAGGCTTGTCTAGCCTCATCATTTTGATTGCTCACAATAAGTTGAGAGTCCACCGGTGCTGTCCCGTGCGCGGGAGCAGGCGCTACACTCTCGATATCATTAGCTACCGCTTGATCGGGATCGAGATCCATTACTATATGAAAACACATTTTTAACTGTCAGAAATCCTCACACTATTGTATTATCACATAATGGCATGTATGGCTAGACTCATATACACTATGTTAGTCCTAAAATCGACTAAACTGTAGCTCTGATACCAATAAAATGTAACACCCTTAACCCTAATCCGATTGCCGGATTAATGCTAAGAGGTATTACCGAACTAAACATTTAATTATCTCATTCACATTGTCAATACACATAAACAGAGATCGAGCTGAAATACATACTGATATTTAAGTTATACGCCATTTTTGTATGGCCAAAATATTTACAATTTCAAAACACCGTTATCATCAGCCTAACCTATACATGCCTATCGAGTCCAAAATATAACTGTACCCAAAAAGATCGATAGTGTGATGAACTATTGACGATCCCCGAGTCGGTGGCCAAAATCATCAATCTATAAAACAGAGAAATAAAGAACAGAGTAAGCTTTCAAAGCTTAGTAAGTTTTAAGCAATTCAAACAATTAAAACTTGTCATTTAAATCGAGCATTTAGTATCACAAAACAAATATTCTAATTACAAACCACTTGGCCGAATATACACAAGTACACCAATTAAAAAGCCTATTGGCCAAATATATATGTATATAAATATATAAATACATAAAGAAATTTCAGCACATTCTTTACTTTACTTTATAGCTCATACAATTAATTTAAATCACATACTTTCATGTAATGACGGACATCGACCGAATAGGTCATGCTCTTATTTGTAGATATAATAATCATTCACACACATATATCATTCTTTGATACTAATAATTCACTTTAAAAAAATCAATTCACATACGAGTACCTAATACGTACCTGAATATCATAATGTATCATACATAATCAATAGTAGTTTACCTCGAACTTTCGAATTCAAAATCTTACTCGAATCACCGGCGTTAAGCCTGCTAGGTTTAAAACCCGAATCTAGTCACCAACACAAAACCTGCGGGACTTTAAGCTCAGATATAATACCAGCACTAGGCCTGCGGGATTTAACCCGGATATAATACCAGCATGAAGCCTGCAGGATTTAACCTGGATATATTACCAGCACGAAGCCTGCCGGATTTAACCCGGATATAATTCCAGCATATAGCCTACGGGTCTTTAAGCCCGGATACACATCAAATATCAAACATATTTAATCATATATTAACACATCTCATTCAACATATCACATTAGTAGTCATTTGCTACATTCGGATATAAACTCCATATGAACACCATTATTTACATTTCGGTTCAAAAGTCATACATAAATATCACATATCCATTTCACCATTCAAACTTAACCCACTATAAGTCATATACATAAATTATTTATCACACAACTTAATTCAAGTAGAACCAAAATGTCAAAATTCATCTAATATATACATATCAAGGCATCATCAATTATATACTAAAGGTGACTACTCAAAACTTACCTTGGATATACTTGAACGGTTGCGGAAAGGCTACTGAATTCTTTCTCTTTTCCCCTATCCAACTTTGAGCCTCTTTGCTCTTGAGCTTAAATTCAAAAATTTTAAACTAGTCATTATTCGACTATTCAAGCATTACTTCAGGAATATAATATATATATTCGATTTTCACACATATAGATCATAGTAAGTTTATAAGAAAACATTAAGCAACTCATTAACAAATTTTTATCAATGTTTACCACAATATCACAAATTCACAATAAGCTGTATTCCTGAGCAACAGTCACTAAATTATTTATAATTGGAGCTACGAAACTCCAAATCAATTACCGTAAAATTTCCCTAAAAATAGACTCATATCTCTTTTATCCATAAAATTTTCAGAATTTTTAGTTTGGCCAAACAATACCAGATTTTTCTTAAAGTTTTCCCCTATTTCAGTGTTTGACTAATGTGACCACTCTTTACTACGAATCAAATTTCTAATTATACAGAAGTCAAAATATGTTCTCGTTGATTTCATTTCAAACTAGGCTCAATAAGCTTTAATTACATAATTTATTCAGCTTCTAACTCCACTCCCACAATTTATGATGATTTTTCCAAATTCACGTTACAGCTATTGTCCCAAACAAATTTACTACAATTTACTCTTTCACAATTCTTTGCATTCATATTATATAAACATGTATATCACCAATCAATTTCATCACGTGTATCTGTAATTTCACTTAAGCATAATCTCAATACAACACATCATGCTCAAATCATTATTCAAGTTCACATTCAGCATTTTCACAAATACACATGCCGATTTCATGTACTCATCTCTAATGTTAATTAAGAAATGCCGAATGCACATACATAACTAAAACTCAAAATTTAACTTTTTCACTTCAATAAACCACTACTTATTCATCAAGACATCAAATATAAAATGCATAATACTTAAACATTTATACCGAATTTCCTAGCACATAAGACCTTTGGCCGAATGTCATTAAACTCTAGCCACATAATTTTATTCCTTAAGACACATCCAAAACCACATTCGGCACCTCCCAACAACAATTTAGAAATTCTCAAATTCACTCACAAGTACAATTATATAACATATAAAGCATTAAACATTTTTCATCATGAATCTATAACATGATCAAATACTTAATTCCTTTTCTCCTTAAATTTAAATTCGGCAATCACATGATCAAATACCAAACCTAAATTTTCAAGCCAAAACAACTAGCAAACTCAACATATCCAACTTAAATCTCCATACTAATGACATCAAAACATCTACTAAGAATCTCAAGCTCCTTGGTCGGATTTCAATCTTCCAAAATAACAAAATGTTGAACCATGAGATAGGTAGAATTCAAACTAACCATTCAAATTATGCATGAATTTCCAAGAGTGGCATTGTACATACCTTTTTCTAGCAATCTCCTTAGCCGAAAATTTTAACAAAAATTTATTCTTTCTCTATGCTAGCTACGACAATGGAGGAACAAAGATGAACCAACTTTGGTTTCTCCTCCCACTAACACATTATTTTATTACTCTTATTCTTTTATTCATCTTTAATTCATCTAATAGAAATAATGCTAATAGAAAATACATATAATATATATTAAACAACATCATGGCCGGCCACTATCAAAAATGGTTAATTTGACATGCAAGTCCATTTTTTTTTATGACATGCATTAATAGACCATTTTAAATTAACCTATCACATTTCAAGAATGTCTCACCTAAGTCCTATTTAATAAATTCCACATACAATGACAAAATCAAAGCGTGAAACTTTTACACATGCATTTACACATATAATAAGCATAGAATATAACGGTTAATTATTTTTGGGTCTCGGTTTTGTGGTTTCGAAACCACTTTCCGACTAGGGTCACATTAGGGTTGTCACAATTATCATGCAATGCCACAAAAGTATGCTATAAAATGGATTAGTTTGATGAGAATTGTTAAGTGATGATAGTTGTGGCTAAAGTATTAGTCATAATCTATGACTTTTTGAATTTAGATACATTCTTCCTTGTCCACTCATCAAAACAAAGTAATGGTTTTGATTGTAGGTTCTGAATGTCGTCTTCATGTGGTAAAAAGGCCACTGTCCCTGCTTCAAAGAAAAAGAAGAGAGCGTCATCTTTCTCGGGTCCTACCGTAAAAATTCGTCACCCTTTCCTGAGGTTCCCCATCGGGCCCCAAGAAGAACTATTCCAAATACTCCGAGCCCGACCTTTAATTGTGGGCCACTGCATCGACTGAGCCGCAGTAGAACAAGTTCAATTGGTTGAAGCGATTCGGGCCCTCCTAACCATCGACCCTTGGGAGCTGTTCTTTGGGATCATCGAGCCAACATACCTCGAGATCACGATGGAACTATGCTCAATGTTCCATATTCAGACCGTAATGACGAACTACAATGATCCTAGCACGGTCCAATTTCGCCTAGGCGGGTTAGTCCGCTAGCTCAGCGTCCCAAAATTCAGTACGGTGCTTGGTTTATATACGGAGGAATTTAAGGAGGGGAATGACTTACATGCTCTCAACCGCCATATCCATCATTCTCTTTTACGGTGCTGAGATGTACTAGTACCAGGTGGGGCCACCTACAATCCTAGTCACTCCAAGGCATCTGCTCTCCCTCCATCTCTAAGGTACCTACATGCCATTTTGGCTCACACGATTACAGGACGGCGAGAGAGCACTGGCGTTGTCAACACTCATGACGCCTACTTTTTATGGTGTATGTCGCACAGGCATGTTATCAACCTTGCCTATTTCATCGCCCTCGCAATTCAACACCAGACAGAGCGGCATAGGAAGGGGGTCATCTCCATTGGCCTCTATGTTACTCAGTTGGCTCGACACTTCGGGCTCCTCAACACCGCAGCCCAAAAATCATCCTTAACCCTTATTGGCCAGATGTCTCCACAAGGCATCTCGAGCATGCTTAGCATGAGGATGATCAAAAAGCGTCGAGGAACCTACCCTCCTCAATATCGTCTCGTCCAATCTACTGAGGAGGAGGCCTACGAGATGTCCCTCCACAGCACGAGGACCTACTGACTCAGCCACCACCACCCTTTCGTCCAGTTCATGTGCGGTGGCTTCATATGCTGACATCTTTAAACGCCTCACTTGATTCGAGCAGCAGTGTTTTCAACGATTTGACAACATTGATGCTACTCTACAGCAGATTTGTCAGCACCTCCACATCTCATCGCCAGCCCCATCTCGCGAACCATCCAGCGATGAAGATGTTTAAAAACATTTATTTATTATTTTATGTTTTTAATTTTTATTAAAACTACTTTTTATTTTTATTAGATTTTATAATTTTATTTTTAATTATCAATTTTGGTTATTTCTTTATAAGTAATTATTCTTCCTAATATCCCCTAAAAAGTTCTTAATTTTATCACAGTTATATAGAGCTCTTAAGCTCATCATCGCATAGGAACTTAAAACTCCACCAGGAAAAGTTCTCCGCGACTGCCATGTCCTGATCGACCATGACTATAGCTACCACTAGATATAATATTCTTTTGGTGCAGGGCTTATGGACTAATGAACCTCTACCACCTCCGGAGTATCCTCATCCACTCTCGCACCGATTACTCTCCAAAACTCCAGTTCGAGGAATTCATCATACAGGAAGTTTCACTTCTCTCCCTATTTTATTTTTATATTCTTATATCTATCTCTGTACATTGAGGGTAATGTACATCTTAAGTGTGGGGGGTATTTATTTCATTATTAGAAAAATCCCTGAATGACTGTCTTGTTCTCTTGGAAAGCTCCCATATCGTATTTAGGATAAATTTTGATTGATTTATGACGTTGATTGATATATCTTGAATTAAAATATAGGCATTTATGCATTGATTGTTTAAACCTCAAGATATTAGAGAATCAAGCATGATAAGTTGATTTTTAAAAATTTAAAATTTAAGGTTGTTTCCCCAAAGTTTAGGTATTACTTTGAGTTAGAATTCACAAGTTTTAAACATCAAAAAGCCATAATTTTTGTGATATTCTTAAGCCTTTTGAGCATCTATTAATTCTTTCATGCTCACTTTTATTATTCTTTGAGTGCTTCAGTATTGAACTGTTATTCTAGAACTTGCTTGATTATGCATGTCAAGACCACACCATTTGATTTGATATGTCAAAATGATTAAGGCACTTAGGATTAACCCACTCATGCCATGAAAAGCCTACCTCCATGATTAACCCCTAATAAACCTCGTTGAGCTAACAAGCTATTTCTTGTATTACCCTTAATATTAACCCTTAACCCATTATTGTTGAAATCCCTTAAATTAATTTGATCTCCAATTTTTTGTCGAGATTGGAATTGAAATAGTTGCTTAGCTAAGTTTTATTCTACTTTGTATTTAACTTTTTCTTAAAAAAAAAGTGTATACATCTTAATAGTAGTAATCTTCTGAGCTAAAGAAGTTGAAATTTCATATTCTGAGAAAAGCTCTGTTGTACGCAATTCATGACTAGTCATTTTTCTAGTTACGCAAATTTTTCAAGTCAATCTCGATTCTAACCCTTTCTTTCAGCTTGTGACCACACCCCCTAACCAAGCCTCATTACAACCCTCTAAAGACCTTTTGATTGATGTATCATCTTAAATTATAGTGGTGGAGATTTTATTTTCATGCAAGCCTATGGTAATGACTTTTCATTATTGACTATTGAGTGCTTCATTTATTGTCCTTAAACACCTCGAGTGATTTGAGTGAATCTTTAGTGAGGATGTGAAACTCTGTGATATTCTGAATCAAAGGTAATTACTTAGATGAGGGGAGACACCTATGTTTGCATGATTAAATACTCAACTTGCAATGTTTGAAACTTTTATGTTCTTTTAGTTAAATTCTTAATGTATGATTACCTATGGATTATTTTGAGATATTATCGATAGAAATTATAAGTTGAGAATTTTGCTTGAGGACAAGCAAATGCTTAAGTGTGGGGGTATTTGATAAACCATAATTTATACATATTTTTACCCTATGTTTAACACATTTTATGGATGATTTCCCATTAGAATTGGTGAATTCGATGCTCCTAATGCTTTAATTTCATGTTTTATACTTAGGAGAGCAAAGGAGAGTGAAAGGAACGAGAAACGGGCCAAAAACAGAGAAAATGGGCCAAAGTACAAAATCAACACGGCCTAGACCTCCTCACACAGGCAGACCACACGGCCGTGTCAATTTAGCAGGCTCGAGCATGAGTTGAAGTAATTGCACACGAGCGTGTCACACGGGCATGTCCCTGCCGAGCCCAAGTTGAGTCCAATTCAGAAAAGGCTAATTTTGAGGGCTCTTAGGCATTCCAAAGCCTATAAATACACCCTAGAGGAGGAAGAAAAGGGACACACAGGGAGGGAGTAAGAAATTACTCCGAGGAAGCCGATTGATCCATCTAGAAGCCGGATTCATCATCAAGACTGAAGATCTCTCCTCAATTTCCCCTTCAAGAGTTTTGGGTTTTCTTTATGTTTTGTATTCTTTATTATTCTGATATGTTTTCTTATTTAGTTATGAACTAAAACCCCTAAATACCTAAGGGGAATGAAACCTAAGATGAATCTTGTTATTATTTTCTGAATTGTATGATAAATATTTAACTTATTCTTAATTCTTGTTTTGATATTCCAGGATATTGATTCAAGATAAGCTCTTATTCAAAGGAGGAATAGACCCAGTTTGTAATATCCCGAAATAGGGCCTAATCAGAATAGTGATTTTGTGACCACAAATCTGAGATAGAAATAATTATTTTATAATTATTTTGAGGTTTATGATATGATTTCATGATTGTGTGAAAATTTCGTGACGAAATTCTATGCATAAAATGCTTAAGTTGAAATTAGGGACTAAATCGAATAATTTGCAAAACTTGCATTCTAGAAGTTTTTAGTATGAAATTGCTTTGGAATATTAATGAGGAGGTCTTAAATTAAAATTTGACCAATTTCTAAGTTTATGGACAAAAATTTGGACATGGATGGAATTTTTGAAAGTTTAGTAAGGAAGGGTATTTTGGTCATTTTGATATTAAATGAAATAAAATGGGAAAAATAACACAAAAATGGTCATCTTCTCCATAAGTTGCTTCCAAATTTTTCTCTCCACCATAGCTAGGGTTTCAACACTTTTAAGCCTCAATTGTAAGTGATTTCTATGCCTGTTTTTAATGATTTTTATGTTTTTGAAATCCCGGTGGCTCGATTTAGCTTATGCTAGGAATAATTCAACCTAGGGTTCATAATTGGAAAAATACCCATAGGTAAAATTTGTGTATTTTGGTGTTTTATGATAGAATATGTGGTTTTAAATTATGTTAGATAACTTGTGCTACTCGGTTTTAAGTGAAAATGAGTAAAAGGGCTTAATCGGTAAAAAAACCTAATAGTCATAAGTACATGTTAGAGTGAGAATTTGATGTTTCCATAGAAGGGAAAAATTATCAGCATGTCATAAAACATAAGAAAATAGGATGAAGTTTAATTCCCGAGCCTAGGGGCAAAAGTGTAATTATGTAAAAGTTTAGGGGCAAAATTGTAATTTTTCCAAAATATGATTTTGGGTTGATTTGAATAATATGAGTCCTAATTAGGCTATATTTGAAATGATAGAGAAAGGAAAATTGAAATTTGAGCTAAAATCGGCAAAATACCAAGTTGTGGACAAAATGGTAAAAATGACTATTTTCGCATACGAGATAAGTTCATGTGTAAATGTAGTAACATAATTGTTATTTTAAGTAATTTCATGTTATTTATAGGATATGATGATTAATATCATGAAATATTATGCTTTTTGGTTATTATTGAGTAATATGCAAATTATGTGTGCTACTTGTTAATATGAATTGCTACTGAGTATCAGTTATTATTCCGAAGAGTTCAACGAGAAAATAGATTAAGTAAAAATACATGTGAACATGATTATGTGATGAACAAGTTCAGGCTACTATGCGTACCCGATAACTTCAACCACGTGTGTAGTACTAAGTGCAGGCTACTACGTGTATCAGATGGTTAGGTCACGTGTGTAGTACTAAGTGCAGGCTAGTACGTGTACCGGATAATTGGTCACGTGTGTAGTACTAAGTGTAGCTACTACATGTACCAGATAATTGGTCGCATGTGTAGTACTAAGTGCAGGCTACTATGCGTACCAGATAGCTTGGCTACATATGTGGCACTTATGTGCATGAAATCTGTGTACTCGAATTATATTCTGATGTGTTCAAGGGGTAAATCTTAAGTGGATAAGGTGAGTACCTAAAACGAAGGTGACATGTTGGTAAGTGTGGTGAATGAGAAAATTTGTACAGGTATGTACTTAGCCCTCGGGTTGAGACTTCAATATAACAATCATATGATGTGGATGAGAAATATGATATGAATGCTTTGGTGATATTATGCAAATGTGGACTTCGTATTATTGCATGGTTATGTTACTTGATATTTACATGTGAACTTACTAAGCATTTATGCTTACTCCCTCCCTTCCATTCATTGTAGTTTTGACAAGCCGGCTTGGAGAACAGGACGGCCGGAGGCACACTCACACTACCAACGGACCATCTCGGTATAGTGGCTTGCATATTTTGGGAATTGGCATGTGTAGCATTATAATCCTTTTGTGTATATAATCTTATGATATAGTGAATGAGTGATGTGGAAATGCTTGCTAAGGATTAGCTATTGGAATGGCTAATCAAATTTATATTTAATGTATTACCTATTCCATGGAAAACCATAAAATGGTGAAATTGGCTATAAAATAGTGTCATACAGCAGCAGTGATGTAAATTTGAAAAATAATTAAAAATAGTATAAATGGAATTAAATGATGAGTAAGTTATGGAATCGAAGCTTGATGAGTCTATTTTCATATGGACGAAACGAAAGTAAATGAGTTACATTTTATGAGATATTTAAATTTTAGTGGAATAGGGTCAGAGAGATCTCTGAATCCCCTGTTCTGACTTTAAAAATTCACCATAAATTGTAAAAAAACAATTAGGAGTTTTTCCTTACATTTATGAAATATTTATTGAGTCTAGTTTTATGAGAAACAAATGGAAAAATCATAGAAACTCTGTACAGGGAGATATTTGATTTATAATACACAGGGGTTAGAGTAGTTAAACCCTGAAACAAGGGAGACTTTAACTAATAAACTGTACTAATTAGCCTGACCAAAAATTCTAGAAAAAAATTAGTAGATAGATATATGAGTCTAGTTTCATGAAAAATTTTCAGAATTGGATTTCGAGTTTTGTAACTCAAGATATGATTTTTTTAGCGACTGTGATGCAGTTAGCCAACTTGTCTAGAAATTCTAAAATAAATTGTTTAAGCTGTTTAATGAATGAATTAAGTCCGTTAACACCTCGTGCTCGACTCCGGAAATGGTATCGGGTACGGGGGCATTACATTTAGTGGTATCAGAGCTATCGTTTAGTCGGTTCTCAGACTAACCTAGCATGTGTAAGAGTCTAGCTATACATGCCACGGATCCGTGATAGTGTGATGCCTCCCGACGCGTATGAGCACCGTCTTGTTTAGACAGAGGTACTCTCCAACCGAGCTACACTGATCATGTTCAATGTGATGCGAAGGTGTTTGAATAAAATTATGATTATGATGAGTCTCGATTTAGAAAAGTATGAATAAGAGTTTATGATATACATATATAAGTGATAACACATGAGATGAAAGGTCATGTTGTGATAAATATCCATACTTGCTTGATGCTCATATGATGTAGTGTATTTGGCTTACTTGATAAGATGAACGGGATAAATAGAAATTCATAGATGTATGAGTAAAAGTTCCTAATATCATGATATGAATGAAAATGTCATTGCCTTGATTGAACGTTGAATGTTGATGAATGTTCATGATATTTTTTTATGAGATAAATGATTATAATGAAATGAATTTATCTATGTTAAATTGTTTGGACTGAATTATGTGATTGTAATGATATGTATATGATGATGCACGAAATGAAAGTTGCGATTGTGATGCAAATATCTATGTTTGTTTAACCCTTATATGATGTCATGAGTATGATTTGTTCGAGTAGATGAATGGATAAGTCAAGCTATCCAGAAAACTTAGGATGCATGCATAAGTATACTTGTCTAAATGGATAATTAGAAAATTTGTGTAAACCAACATGAATGATGCATTGCCTGAATAAATGATATGATTTTGATGATGTTGTTATGATGATGGAAATTGTGTCATATATATATGTATGAGAAAGTCGAATCAGAGGCCCTACAACCCCTCCCCCTTATCAAAGTGGTGCTTATGATGGAATTTCATGAAATTTGTACTGAATAAGTTCCCGGTTGAAGAACCAAAGAGTTCAGTGCTAGAATAATTATAAATATGATTAGAGATTGAAGAATGAGTTGATAAGTAAAGTCAAAGCTAGAAAAGTATCAGATTGGCATAAGGATTATTGGAGTTATGCACTGTTCTAGTTAGAGAAGAAATTTATTTTGATAAATAGAATTACTAAGGTACAAGGTCGAGAAAAGTGCAAATCAAAATTTATTCAGAACTAGTTTTCTTTAGTGAAAAGTAATATGAAATTTGTGATGGCAGAAATAGTTGGGGAAATGATATCTGAAATGTTTTATATCTGAGTGTGACGATTCTGGTTTGGATGATTTTAGCGATTTCTTCTAAGATGTTCTATGTGTTTATCCGTTCGAAATATTTCTATGGTTGTTGATTTTTTGAAGAAATTCTTGTTATATGGGGATGTTTTCTAATCCTGATGTTAGACGAAAGCATTGGTAGCCTGACTGGTTTATAATTTGTATTGCTCTATTCCTTCGGGCATTCTATTATATTCTACCTGATAAAAATTGATGAGAATATTTATGATACTATGATTCTGTTTCTTCTACTTGATGCTTCATTTGATATGTATATATGGGAAGATACATTGTTCTTGTTGCATTTGATTTCAGTGAGATTAAATGATGTTTTCTACTGGATTTCTTTTCTCTGAGGAATTATCAGGATCTTCTATATTTTCCTATGAGTTTGGTTTTCAATTTTCCGGCATAGTACTATATCTTGGGTTTCTTTATTCTGGATTTCTTTATTCTGGGTTTTTCTATTTTGGATTTTTTTATTCAGTTTTCTTGTTATTTTTATTCGGTAATTTGTCAGTTATGACTCATGTTCGGAGTGCATTCTTTAGCTCGTGATAATCATGTCAAGTATGACGATACTCTGATTTGATTTGGGTAATGTGGTGATTTCAGTATTGGGATTTTTCTAATTTTTGTGTAAGATTTGACAATAGTAAAGGCATAAGTGATAAAAGTTCGAGTTTCAATCAGTATGGTGGATTACTTCTCTCAAGTAAGTCAATTATAGTTAATGTCTTCAATTGAGATATTTTGGTTACTTGAGCTAATGCAATTGAGACGGTTTTGATTAACGTAAGGAATGAATAGTAAAGGATGGTATGATGAATTGTTTTGTAACTAGAAGAAAGGATTACTTGAAATGTCATTCACTGGTGATTAAGATCGACTCGGGTGTTCAATCTGTATGGATTGTAATGTGTTTCAAGACAATAAGGTAATGTAATAGTTTAGAGCATTCGATGCCACGGAAAATCTGAGTTGTTAATGGGGTTAAAGCCGAGCATCAGGATCTACTAGAGTTATCTCTGCCAGTATTGATATTAGGATGAAAATGAGAAAGGATTATTTTCGAGGCTATATCAGAATTATTTCCGTAGCGGAAAGAGGAAAATGTGATAGTGAGTAGTAAAGTAAAAGAGTACAGTGAGGATCAACTTTTGATGTTGAATTTCATATTGGATCTGATTAATGGTATTATTATTCCAAGGCTTATACAGAAAGAATTGTATGAAGCTCACAGTGAAAATTTGCCTATTCATTCAGAGAGTAATGACGTGTACTGTAATTTGATTCAGATGTTATTGGATTGTGATTCATTGATGATGAAAATCTGTATGATTATTTCGGAAGAGTGCAGGTCCCTTTAATTGTTGGATTTCTTGGAATTCTAGTCTCCATTAACCAAATTGAGATCTAGTTTTATGTCAAGATGACAAAAGAAACTGAGAAAGTTGAAAATTTTAGAACAATTGAGAGATGAGTCCGAAAGATTTTAGAATATATGAGAAATTGAAGAGATATATTGGAGGCATCGCCTAAGTGAAAGTTCTTCAGCACCAAATATGAAATTGAGGAATCTAAGTGAAGACCACTTTTCCGGTAAGATTTTCGGGGACGAAAATCCCTAAAGGGGGGGAAGTTGTAATATCCCGAATTAGGGCCTAATCAGAATAGTGGTTTTGTGACCACAAATCTGAGATAGAAATAATTATTTTATAATTATTTTGAGGTTTATGATATGATTGCATGATTGTGTGAAAATTTCGTGACAAAATTCTATGCATAAAGTGCTTAAGTTGAGATTAGGGACTAAATCGAATAATTTGCAAAACTTGCATTCTAGAAGTTTTTAGTATGAAATTGATTTGGAATATTAATGAGGAGGTCTTAAATAGAAATTTTACCAATTTCTAAGTTTATGGACAAAAATTTGGACATGGATGGAATTTTTGAAAGTTTAGTAAGGAAGGGTATTTTTGTCATTTTGATATTAAATGAAATAAAATGGGAAAAATAACACAAAAATGGTCATCTTCTCCATAAGTTGCTGCCAAATTTATCTCTCCACCATAGCTAAGGTTTCAACACTTTTAAGCCCCGATTGTAAGTGATTTCTATGCCCGTTTTTAATGATTTTTATGTTTTTGAAATCCCGGTAGCTCGATTTAGGTTATGCTAGCAATAATTCCACCTAGGGTTCATAATTGGAAAAATACCCATAGGTAAAATTTATGTATTTTTGTGTTTTATGATATAATATGAGGTTTTAAATTATGTTAGACAACTTGTGCTACTCGGTTTTAAGTGAAAATGAGTAAAAGGGCTTAATTGGTAAAAAAACCTAATAGTCATAAGTACATGTTAGAGTGAGAATTTGATGTTGCCATAGAATGGAAAAATGATCAGCATGTCATAAAACATAAAAAAATAGGATGAAGTTTAATTCCCGAGCCTAGGGGCAAAAGTGTAATTATGTAAAAGTTTAGGGGCAAAATTGTAATTTTTCCAAAATATGATTTTGGGTTGATTTGAATAATATGAGTCCTAATTAGGCTATATTTGAAATGATAGAGTAAGGAAAATCAAAATTCGGGCTAAAATCGGTAAAATACCAAGTTGTGGACAAAATGGTAAAAATGACCATTTTCGCATACGAGGTAAGTTCATGTGTAAATGTAGTAACATAATTGTCATTTTAACTAATTTCATGTTATTTATAGGATATGATGATTAATATCATGAAATATTATGCTTTGTAGTTATTATTGAGTAATATGCAAATTATGTGTGCTACTTGTTAATATGAATTGCTACTGAGTATCAGTTACTATTCCGAAGAGTTCAACGGGAAAATTGATTAAGTAAAAATACATGTGAACATGATTATATGATGAATAAGTGCAGGCTACTATGCGTACCCAATAACTTCGACCACGTGTGTAGTACTAAGTGCAGGCTACTACGTGTATCAGATGGTTAGGTCACGTGTGCAGTACTAAGTGCAGGCTACTACGTGTACCGGATAATTGGTCATGTGTGTAGTACTAAGTGCAGGCTACTACGTGTACCGGATAATTGGTCGCATGTGTAGTACTAAGTGCAGGCTACTATGCGTACCAGATAGCTTGGCTACATATGTGGCACTTATGTGCATGAAATTCGTGTCTTCGAATTATATTCTGATGTGTTCAACGGGTAAATCTTAAGTGGATAAGGTGAGTACCTAAAATGAAGGTGACATGTTGGTAAGTGTGGTGAATGAGAAAATTTGTACGGGTATGTACTTAGCCCTCGGGTTGAGACTTCAATATAACAATAATATGGTAAGATCATGAATGAGAAATATGATATGAATTCTTTGGTGATATTATGCAAATGTGGACTTCGTATTATTGCATGGTTATGTTACTTGCTATTTACATGTGAACTTACTAAGCATTTATGCTTACTCCCTCCCTTCTATTCATTGTAGTTTTGACAAGCCGGCTTGGAGAACAGGACGGTTGGAGGCACACTTACACTACCAACGGACCATCTCGGTATAGTGGCTTGCATATTTTGGGAATTGGCTTGTATAGCATTATAATCCTTTTGTGTATATAATCTTATGATATAGTGAATGAGTGATGTGGAAATTCTTGTTGATGATTAGCTATTGGAATGGCTAATCAAAATTTATATTTAGTGTTGTGTGTATTTAATGTATTACCTATTCCATGGAGAACCATAAAATGGTGAAATTGGCTATAAAACAGTGTCATACAGCACAGTGACGTAAATTTGAAAAATCATTAAAAATAGTAGAAATGTAATTAAATGATGAATAAGTTATGGAATCTAAGCTTGATGAGTCTATTTTCATAAGGAAGAAATGAAACAGGTAAATGAGTTATATTTTATGAGATATTTAAATTTTGGTGGAACAGGGTCAGAGCGATCTTTGAATCCCCTATTACGACTTTAAAAATTAAACATAAATTGTAAAAAAATAATTAGGAGTTTTTCCTTACATTTATGAAATATTTATTGAGTATAGTTTTATGAGAAACAAAGGGAAAAATCATTGAAACTCTGTACAGGGAGATATTTGACTCATAATACACAGGGTCAGAGTAGTCGAACCCTGAAATAGGGGAGACTTTAACTAATAAACTGTACTAATTTTCCTGACCAAATATTCTATAAAAAAAATTAGTAGATAGATATATGTGTCTAGTTTCATTAAAAATTTACAGAATTGGATTTCGAGTTTTGTAACTTGAGATATGATTTTTTTAGCGACTATGACGCAGTTAGCCAGCTTGTATGGAAATTCTAAAATATATTGTTTAAGCTGTTTAATTAATGAATTAAGTCCGTTAACACCTCATGCTTGAATCCGGTGACGGTCTCGGGTACGGGGACGTTACACTATCTAAGAGTACATTTGTCATAATTAAGCGGAGTTGTTTGCGCGCCTAGACATAGGGTGACAAGATTTTGTCGGATTAGGGTGAAACCTAATAAGGGGATCCATAGATCGAGTTAATGCAACCCTAGGGTGTTAATTAGAGAAAGGTCTCAATTATTCAATCTAGGGATTAGACGTTATTAGTCTGGAATAGGGATAATAACATAACTTAGGGATCACTACGGAATAAGTTAAATGAATAAATCATCCGATTTGGAGCCAGAATAACAAGTACAGTCTAGGAGGATTTTTCCTTAGGTATTGTCTTAATTTAATCGATTTTCCTAAAATCAATTCCCCAATTCTATTCTCTGTGAGTTCTTAGTTTAGATAATTAGTTAGTTAAAACAAAACCTCTTTATTCTTAGTCTAGATAATAAAAAGGTAGTCATTACTAGTACTTTTAGTTCCAATGGGTTCGACAATCCGGTCTTACTAAAACTATACTACTGTTCGATAGGTACACTTTCCTACATCGCGATAATAGTTAGTTTCAAGAACAATTAATTATAAATATTAAAACCTATCACGAAATCACGCGATCATTTTGATAATCACATAAGTGCTTATTATGAGTTGGTTTGATGAAATTATGTTAGCATATGAGTTTATGACATGAGTAAGTTTATATCTATTGATGCATGGGATAATACTATATGATTGATGTCAAATTTCTTGTGAATACGATGTTGGATTGGTGGATATATGCTTGTGAGTTTTAGTGCAGGAAAATGGTAAGTTTTGGGTGACAAATGAGGCTAGGAAATGGCCTTACTTTGTCTACACAGGCAAACACATGGGCGTGTGTCTTTGCTGTGTGTGACACATGGCTTGTCCCATGGGTATGTGGTCTAACCATTTGTCCCCTGCATCCTAAAAATGAGAAATAGAATGCTCAGAATGGGCACATGGGCTGAAACATGGGCGTGTATCTTAGCCGTGTGGTTGACACGGCCTTAGACGCAGGCGTGTTACACAGCCGTGTCTAAACTGCACCTAAATTTTGAAAATAAAAATTAGCCACACGGCCTAGCACATGAACATGTGACTTGGCCGTGTGACTTCAATTTTTTCATGCTTTAAAAGTCAGAGAGTTATACGGGTTACGAATACGGGCGTGTGTAGTACATGACCTGACCATACGGGCGTGTGTAGTACACGGCCTGACCACACGGGCGTGTGAGCCCTGTACCTAGGAAAAATTTTGAAATTTCATGAAAAATTCTATGAATTCCCGATTTAGTCTTGATTTGATTCCAACACTCGTTTTGGGCCTTGAGGGTCCATATAGGGGACGATATGTATGATTTCAATAAATGAATAGTACTTTATGTAACTCTCCCGTACCTGAGACCATCGCCGGAGTCAAGCACGAAGTGTTACTAAACTTAATTCATCAATTAAACAACTTAAACAAATTATTACCAACCATGCATGACAACCAAGCATATGCACATCATCAATATCAAACATAACATAAATAGTTAGATTTATAAGTCAGAATCATTAGCTCACTAAAGACCAATATATTTGGCCAAATAATAATAACACATGTTATAAAATTAGGTCCCTATACATGCCACTCACTTGATAAATCTAGCATATGTGTTTATCTTGTCAAGGTGTTGGCTTGATAGTGTGATCTTGCCTCAAGCGGTCTCCAACCCCGAGCTAACGACAACATAAAAGAAATGGAAAGGAGGGGGGGTAAGCTTTATGCTTAGTAAGCTCACATGAAATAATAATAAGCAATTTACTAACATGCTTCCCACAATAAAACTAACTCATTTGTACATTTACACATGTTCTGGTTAAGCTGTTTTCTTGAGTAATAGTCACTAAATCATTTATATTTAGAGTTACGGAACTCCAAATTAAGATCCGTAAATTTTTCCAAAAACTAGACTCATATATCTTTCCACCATAAAATTTTCAGAATTTTTAGTCCAGCCAATAAGTACAGTTTATTATTCAAAATCTCCCCTGTTTTGCTGTTTAACAGCGTCGACCTTTGTTCACTAAAATTTATTTATCTCATAGTACAAAACTCGGATGATGTTCTCGTTTGTTTTTATTAAATCTAGGCATATAAATTATACCCCAAAATTATTTTTCTATAATTTTTAACAATTTTTCCAAGTCGAACAAGGGATCTCGAATTCATTCGAGACAACATCTCACAAGAATTCAAATATCACATAATATGGAATTCTTTTGCTTCCTTGTTTCTTTTATGTGAAAATAGACTCAATAAAATTTAATTACATATTTTATTTGAAATTTAATTCAACTTACACAATTTTGGTAAATTTTCAAATTCATATTTGTTCTTTGTCCAACACTGTTTTACTATTAAGTTCACTTTTGCACAATTTCACTTAATCCTTCCATTTTACCGAGGTTCGCTCAAATATCGAGCATATTGCTCATAAATTCAAATAAACATATACTTGTACTTGTTCATCACATAATCACTTTCACATTTATTTTCACTTAATCGATTTCCGTTGAACTCATCGAATAATAATGATACACAACCGCTCGCACATTTTCTCATTTCCACACTTGTAGTAGAAGCTATAAAGCACGCATAGTAGCTTTGCACTTAGTACTACACATACGACCAATTATCCGGTACACGTAGTAGCCTGCACTTAGTACTACACACGTGACCTAACCATCTGATACACATAGTAGCCTGCACTTAGTACTACACATGCGACCAATTATCTGGTACACGTAGTAGCCTGCACTTAGTACTACACACGTGACCTCACAATAGCTCATTGGTATCGTTTCTATTCCGAAGGTTCAACCGGGAAATTCTTCACTTTTCATCATTTTACTAAATTGTCCGTAATCAATTTAAATTCATAATTTACATCAAATAATCATTTGATAGGCAGCCACATTTCATATGATATCAAAATATATTAACATAAAAAGAATCGATAGATTATTTATATACGAACTTACTCGAAGTGGCGATCTCACTATCCATAGTACCAATTGTCCATTCATAGTATAATAAGACACAACTCAAATAGAAAATCAGCTTTTAAGAATTTACATAACATAAATCACATATTTCATATATCACTTGTCATGTATCATCATTTTCTTGCACTTCATGTAACATTCTTTCATGTCATATTTCCACATCATAAACACCATTCCATCAACTTTTCCAATATAATAAATCATACAATATATGCAATAATAGTAATAAATATAATTCAAACATAACATTGCATTATTATTATCATACGAACTTACCTCGATACAAAATATTAGCAATCGGGCCTATTCCTTGTAAACTTTGTTTTTCTCTCGATCACGACTTGAATCTCATTTCTCTTGATCTATAATACCAAATTAATTTATTTAATACATACATTCATCAAAACAGCCTTTAATACGAAATTTAGCAAAATTACCATTTTGCCCCTAAACTTTTGCATAATTACACTTTTGCCCCTAGGCTCGGGAATTAAACTTCATCACTTATTCTTATGTTTTATGACATGCTGATCATTTTTCCCTTCTATGACAACATCAAATTCTCACTCTAACATGCACTTATGACTATTAGGTATTTTTATGATTAAACCCTTTTACTCGTTTTCACTTAAAACCGAGTAGCACAAGTTGTCTAACATAATTTAAAACCTCATATTATATCATAAAACACCAAAATACACAAATTTCACCTATGGGTATTTTTCCAAATACGAACCCTAGGTTGAATTATTGCTAGCATAAGCTTAATTAAGTTACCGGGATTCCAAAAACGTAAAGAACTTGAAAAACGGGGCTAGAACGGACTTACTATTGATCTTAGAAAGCTTGAAAAACCTAGCCATGGCTTCCCCCATGCTAATTTCGGCCTTCATATGGAGAAGATGGCCATTTTGTGTTATTTTTCCCATTTTATTTCATTTAATATACAAATGACCAAAATGCCCTTACTACTAAACTTTCAAAAAAAATTCCATCCATGTCCAATTTTTGCCCACAAACTTCAAAATGGTCTAATTACCATTTAAGGACCTTTGATTTAAAAACTCATAAGAATTAAACACTTCTATCATGTAAAACTCAACTTTTTTCACTTTTTACAATTTAGTCCTTTTGACCAAATTGAGTGCCCAAACGTCGAAATTTTTGAACGAAATTTTCACAAAATCATTCCGTGAAATCGTAGACCATAAAAATATAATAAAAATAAAATTTTCCTCATCGAATTTGTGGTCCTGAAACTACTGTTCCGACTAAGCCCAAAATCAGGATGTTACACTTTACGTAAATTAATTAAAAAATGTTTTGAATGTTTCGGTAATACTCTGGAATCTTACTCCGACGACGGATACGGGTCAGGGGTGTTTCAAGTACATATTCTTTTAGGACTAGATTTCTATTTTGACTACTACTTTCTCAGACCTGTGTTTGAATATTTGGCGAGGCTTTATTTATTATTGAATTCTTTATTTTCAGGCACACCATAACCAACACTCATAGTTAGTCTAAGGTCTCCGTCCCCATTTAAAAAAGTGGAAGACACCTGGCGCGACCTCCTCCTCGAGTGCCTCCGCTGAGGCCTGCCACCCTTATCTCTGATTTTTAGCAAGTCCCTAGGAGGATTTATTTCAGCTTCTTCAACAGCGCCCATCCGGTCTAGGCTGATGTATTGATTGGACCGCGTTGGATTAGGTCCACCTAACTGATCACGTGCATGCCTTTATTACCACAGGGCCGTAGGATTGATTCTTTTCCATCTTGGAGCCCACCTACATGGAGCTGACTTTGGAGTTCTACTCGACCTTTACTCTCCAGAATGAGATAGCGACTCATGAAGAGCCAGGCACCATTTTTTTCAGACTTGGTGGCTTGGTGCGCTATATGAGTGTCCCTGAGTTCGGTGTTGCTTTGGGACTATACACTGAGGAGTTTATGAGTGTCAAGAACTTCCTCCACCTACATCGACACATTCACTACTCACCAGCTAGTTGTTGGACAAATCTTATGGTGAGTATGACCCCCTATGAAGCGAGTCGCTCGAAGGCGACTTATCTCCCTCCGGCTTTACAGTATATTCATCCCCTTTTAGCCCATACTTTGACCGGTAGGAGAGAGAGCACCAGAGTTGTCAGCACTACCGAAGCATAATTTTTATGGAGCATGGCCACTAGGCATATTTTTTATTTAGCATACTTCATCGCCTTAGCCTTCCACCATCAGACTGACCACAATAGGAAGGGTCTCATCTGTTTAGGCCCTTATGTGACTCGACTTGCTCAACACTTCAGCCTCCTCGACACACCAAAGCAGTCCTCTACACATACACTCATCGGCCAGATGTCCTCACAGGATATATCGAGCATGACACATATGAGGATGATCGAGCGACTTCATGGAGTGGATCCTCTTTAATACCGATTATTTCATTTTGATGCTCAAAATGAACCCAAGGACTTCACTGATGATGTTCCTCTCCATCATGAGGACCCACTTCAGCCTCCATTTTCGAGTCACCGTCCTGTTTCTTCTACTGTTACTTTAGCAGACCTCTCCGAACGGTTCACTCGCTTCGAGCAGCACTGCTTTCAGAGGTTCGACAGTATTGACACGACATTGCAGTAGATCTATCAGCATCTCTATATCTCCTCCTCAGCTTCGACGACTCACGACACCAACACTTCTGATGATAAGGACCATTGAGTCTATTTGTTTTTTTTTTATTTTTATGTTTATTGTTATTGTTATTTTCTTAAACTTATTTCGTTTTTATCTTTTGAACTATATTTTTATTTTTATGGTTGTTTTTAATCGAGTTAGTCACTCTTAATCTTCTTCACTAGTTGTGTTTATTTTTTATTATTTTTCTCGGAATCATGCTCTACATTTAGATTTGACTACAATTCCGCTTTTCACTATTCTGGGGATTTCATCCAATATTCAGGGCAGTTTCAGTTATCTCCCTCTCTTTTGATATTCTGTTTATACTGTGATTATATATGTTTGTACATTGAGGGTAATGTACATCTTAAGTGTGGAGAGGTTATTTATATTAGAAAGTCCCGGAATTATGTCTTGTGTTTAATTAATTTTCTCACACTCCTATTAGAATGAATTTTTATCAATTTGTGATTTTTGTCGATTTGTTTTAGATTAATTTGCTAATAATTGTGTATTGGTTGATTTAAAATTTAAGACATGAGAGAATCAAACATGATAAGTTTATTTTTAGAATTAAAGATCTTAGGTTGTTTCCCTAAATTAAGATAATACCTTGAAGTTTGAGGTTTGCAAGATTGACATCAAAAACCATAATTTTTTGTGTGAGATTTTGAGCCTTTAGAGCATACATTTTTCTTGCTCATTTCTTATTATTGGTTATGAGTGTGCCAATTTGATTTGTTATTCTAGAACTTGCTTCGATTATGCATGTCGAGACTACACATTTGATTTGATATACTGAGATGATAAAGGCACTTAGGTTTTAACCCACTTATCCCATAAAAAGCCTACCTACATAATTAACCCTTAGTGAACCCCATCGAGCCTAACACATCGTTTCTTGATTTACCTATTAATGTTAACCCATAACTTTCTTTTTCTTTTTTTTTGCTCATTGAGAATTTTTTTCATTTTATTGACTCCCTTTTTATCGAGATTTGATTTGGTTAATTTCCTAATTAAGCCCTTTTGTTTATTTTGCTAAATTATTTCTTATTGTATAAAAAAAGTAAAAAAAAAGTATATATATTGATTATTATTTAATTCTATGTTAATTGAGCTTGAACAATTAAATTCATATTTTGAGAAGAAGCCCCTTTTATTCTTGAATAGTTTTCGATCGATGTAATTGTTTTTAATTCAACATTTGTTTATTTTTCTAGTTTGGTAATTTATCAATTCGATATCGATTTTAACCATCTTTTTCGGCCTTTCTCCACACCTTTAACCTGAGCCCCATTACAACCTCTTAAAGACCTTTTGATTTGTGTATCATCACATTTTATAGTGGTGGAGATTTGATTTTCATGCAAGCCTATCGTAATAACTTTTCATGTTTGACTATTGAGTGCTTATTTTTGAACCTTAAATACTTTGAGTGATTTGAGTGAATCTTTATTGAAGATATCGATTCTTGTTGATTTTGAATTAAAGGTAATTACTTAGATAAGGGAAAATACCTATGTTTTCATGCTTCCAAAATGTTTGACTTGGATTGTTTGAATTTTTAGTGTTCTTTTAGTTGAATTATCAATGTATGATTATTTGTGAATTATGAAAAAACATCATTAATAAGAATTATGAATTGCGAAAGATTAATTTTAATTGTGAGTTGAGGATTTTGCTTAAGGAAAAGCAAACGGTTAAGTATAGGGATATTTGATAAGCTATAAAAGTGACATATTTTAATCTCATTCTTAATGCATTTTTGGATAATTAATGATGTAAATTAGTGAATTTGATGTTCCTAATCCTTTAAATTCATGTTTCTACACTTAAAAGAGCATTTAGGAGCGAAAGGAGCGAAAAACGAGCCAAAATCTGATGAATAGAGCTGTTTCCAAGATCCACGTGGCTTGGGCATTTCCACACGGGCTGGCCACACACCCATGTGCCAGCCCGTGTCTATATTGCTCCTTGTTTCCCAAACACACGAAAAAACCCAATTTTTAGGCTTTCTAAACCTTCTAAATTCTATAAATATCAAGTAGAATAAGATCTAAGAGGGCATTCAGAGAAGATTGAAGAAATTATTCGAAGAACACCATCGTAGCCAACTTAGAAGCGAATCTCCTTCAAGATTGAAGATCTCCTTTTAACTTCTTTCGAAGTTTATTTGAATTTTTTTATGTCTTGTAGTTTCTCGGACTTCAAGATGTTTTCATTTCAGATTATGAACTAAATTCCCTAGATACCTAGGGAAGATAAAATTTATGATGAATCTTATTATTTGATTTCTGAATTACATGATAAATACTTGATTCTTATTCTCAATTATGTACGTTTATTTTGTGTTTTAATATTTTTGGGATATTAATCATGTTTAATGTGCTTACTCCAGTGGAGTAAAAGTCCCTGTTTAAGAGTAGATTTAGCATAATTGAGTGGAGTTGCATGCAATCCTAGAAATAGGATGACATAAATCTACCATATTAGAGTCAAATCTAATAAAGGAATCCATAGATCGAGTTAATACGACAATAAGGGTTTTAATTAGAAAGAGATTTCAATTAATCAAGCTAAAGTAAGTTGTTTTTACTCTCGAAAGAGATATTAACATAATTTACGGATTTCTACAGATCAAGACTGTGACAGCCCTAATATGACCCTAGTCGGGAAGTGGTTTCGGGACCACAAAACCGAGTCATAAAAATAATTAGCTATCATGTTTGATGCTTACTATATGTATATATGCATGTGTGAAAATTTCATATTTGAATTTTGCTAATTGTAGGTGAAATTTAGTAAATAGGACTTATGTGAGAAAATTTAGAAGTGTGCTAGGCAAATGTAAAGCGGCCTGTTAATGCATGTTATAGAAGTGAGGGGTTTGCATGTCAAATTGCCCAAAAAATTGAGCTAGTGGCCGGCCATGCTATGGGTCATAGCATATTTTAAGCATGGTGTGCTAATGTTCATGTGGGAAAGAATAAAATAATGAGTTAGTAATAAAATAAGGGGGATGAAGGGTGAAGGAAAGAAAAAAAGGGCATCACATTGTTCTTCTTAGCCGTACAAGAAGAAGAAGAAAGAAGGAAAAGGGTGAAAGAAACAAGTCTTTATTCTTGTTTCTTCTTGGCCGACTCTAAGAGGGAGAGAGGGAGCAACCATTCGGTGATTCTAAGTCATGAATAAGGTGAGAAATTCATGTTAGCTTATGGATTTTTTAGCATATTTTGAGTTAGATGTTAAGTTCATTACATAGCCCATGACAAAATTTTTAGTTTTATGGTGTCTTGAGCATTCGCCATGGGGAAAATGGTAGGGATAGATTGATGTTTTAAGGTTTAATAGAGTTTAAGCTACTAAATACTTAATTTTTGGTATTTATATGTGAAAGAGATGAACTTGAAATTTTGAATTTACATGAATAAATCTTTTGGTTTGTCTTAGTATTAAATTGAAGGGAATGCCGTAGGTGCTTGAATGTACTAACTAGATATTGTTTTATATACATCTCTCAATAGGTTCGGCTTTGTGCATGAATTTAGGGGATTAAACCTTGAATGATGTTATGTATAGGTTTCGCTATGAATCTTTGTGTTTAATTTCTTTATGTGTTGATGTTCAAATTGAAAAGGGATGTTAGTTATGTTATAACATTTGCTTAATAATGAAAGGACATGAGCTTAAAGCTTGAGTAGCATTCGGTATTAGAGTAAGTTAAAATTTGTTAGAAAATAACTCCCAAGTTAGTGAATCACGAGTTGAGAAATGATTTCTCGAATGTCTAAAATAATATTCAGCCTAGGCTTGTAAACATGTCTAGTCGGTGTTAAATGTTTTAATTAGGAAAGATTATAAATTGAGTTTAGTGTTCAAGGAATATTTGGTTGGACACCTAGTGCCAAACGTGTTCAAACCCAACTTACCAAGTACATAAATATGATAATGCTATAATGGTAGACTTAATTGGATTTCGCATTTTGAGTGATGCGTTTGACTCTTGTGTCGATTTGGGACAATATGTGTATTATGTGAAACTAAATGACGTCTATGAAATCCTAATATGCAAGGTATTAAGCTAGTATTATGTTCGATGGGGCATGAGTAGAGCATATGTATAATGCTTGAATAACTAGTTAATAAAATCATTCGCACTTAATTGTATAATATACATGTATTTAATCGAATAGCTAATTTGATAAGTTATTAAATAAGATCTATTTGTTTGAATCAAGCTCAAGAGCTAAGAGGGTCAAAATCAGATAAAGGAAAAGAAAAAGCAATCAAGTAGTCTATCTGCAACTATTCAAAATATCTGAGGTAAGTTTTAAGTGATTAAGTGTTGAGTAAATTCAATTATAATAGGACATAATGAGTTGATTTAATAAGATATGATGTGGCCATGATATGTCTTAAACTCAAATGGTAAGTTCCTAAGTGTTTGGACTTGGAAATTTAAGAGCAAATTGTAATAATTTGCTCAGGACAGCAGCAGTAACGTGATTTTAGAAAATCACTATAAATGTTTGGTGTGGAATTATAGGCTGAATAAAATATGTAATCAAAGCTTAATTAGTTTAGTTTCTTATAAAAGAAACTGTGTAAGCAAAGAAATTTCCTATAAAGAGATATTTAAAGTTGTGTGAGACAGTGTCAGAATGACTCCGAAATCCCCTGATCTGTTTTAATAAAATCACTATAATTTGTACAAAAATGGTTACAAGATAAAATTTATATGCTTAGACTCCTTAATGAGTCTAGTTTCAAATGAAATCAAATAGAACATACTTTGAATTCTGTACAATGAGAATTTTGATTCGTAGTGAAGACTGGTCAGATTAGTCAAACAGTGAAACAGGGGAAACTTTAAGAAAAATCTGGTATTGATTGGCCAAACCTAAAATTCTGAAAAATTTATGGATGGAAGATATACGAGTCTATATTCAGGGAAAATTAACGGCAAGTGATTTGGAGTCTTGTAGCTCCGGTTATAAATAATTTAGTGACCATTGCTCAGGAAAATAGCTCGTAGTAAATATGTGATTTTGTTGTAAACATGGATAAAACTTGTTTTAGTTGCTCATAAGCTATTGATTAAACCCATACTTGAATTCTAAATCGTGATATTGTAAAATGATATATGAGTGTTAGATGGATCTTTGATATTAAAATTTGTGAAATTGTAAGTTTATGAGTATTCGAATATGAAATGATAGTATGGCGTGAAATTGAATTATTCATTGGAAAATGATTGATGAAGATTCGGCCAAGACCAAGTCTGTACATGATAGTATATGTGGTATGTGAAGTATATTTGAATAATTGTGATGTGAATACATGAAAATTTATATTTTGATTTAGGATTTGATGTGATGAATGTGAAAGTGTATATATGTGATAAGGCCTAATGGCCGATGTGATGAATGTGAAAGTGTATATATATGTGATAAGGCCTAATGGCAGATGTGATGAATGTGAAAGTGTATATATGTGATAAGGCCTAATGGTCGATGTGCTGAATGTGAAGGTATATATATGTGATAAGGCCGAATGGCCAATGTGATGAATGTGAAAGTGTATATATGTGATAGGGCCGAGGGGCCAACGTGATGGATGTGAAAGTGTATAAATGTGATAAGTCCCGAAGGGCATTTGTGTCAGTACCATATCCGGGTTAAAACCCTGCAGGCTTTATGCGAGAATATTATCATTGATTAATGTCCGTAGGCTTCGTACTCGTACTATATCCGAGCTCTAAAGACCCGATGACTACGTGTGGAGATTTTGTCCAGGTAAGCCCCAAACTAAAGGTTTTGCTGAAGATTCAAGTAAAGCATAAGATTATACGACTTCACGGTAACAATTGGTAATAAATACGTTCAATGCGTTAAGTTGGTCAGGTATGTGTTTTGAGATTATATTTAAGTTTGATTTAGACTAAATCACAAGGTCGTTATGTGATGCACATGTGAGTAAAGCAATAAGACTGTTCTATGATTATTGTGCATTTGGTCAATGTGGAAAGTCGGTAAAATATGTAATGTACCTATGATCATAAGAGGTCACTATCAAGTGAGAATTTATCTGCCTATTATATATGATGAGATGTGCATATTCGGTAAAGGGATGGTATGCCCGAAGGAAGAGTGAAATAAAAATACGAACAACTATGTTATAATTTGATTGTTATCTGTTGACACTTTGCTTAAAACTTACTAAGCATTGTAATGCTTACTCGTGTACTTTGTTTCCTCTGTTTTATAGATCTCATTTGGAAGCTACAGGCTCGGGGATCGTCGGCAACTAGTCACACTATCACTATCCACTGTTTGGTACTGCTACGTTTTGGATTATCTTATGGCATGTATAGAATAGACTAGTAGTGAGAGGATATTTTGGTTAATGTATATAAGCCATGCGAAAATGTCATCTTTTGAATGTGTACTTATAGAAGTTTAAATTGTATCCCTGACTGTCTTTAGTACTTATCTAAAGGAATGTTCAAAAAAAAAAAATTTACTGTTCTGATATGAGTTTCAAGTCTAGTAATGCCCCTTTATCTATTCCGGCGACGGATACGGGATTGGGGTGTTACAAAGACACAAGTGAATAAATCATTTAATTCAGATTCAGAATAGTAAATAAAGTCTAGGTGGATTCTTTCCTGGGTATTGTCTTTTTCTTTGGTATCTTTGATTATTTCCTATTTCATTTTCTGTTGCGTTCTTAGTTGAAGATTAGTAAATTTAGATTAAAAACAATTATCCCAATTTATCGGCTAAATAATAGAAAAACAGTAATTACTAGTATTTTTAGTCCTCGTGGATACGCTATTCCCTACTCACCATAGCTATACTATTGTTCGATAAGTGCACTTGCCTTTGTCATAATTATAGTTAGTTTAGTGACCATCATTTTCCTAGCTTAACAAGGAAGAAAAACGGTGATGGAGAGGTTGAAAAAGAGAATAACGAACTACCTCTTTCCGTCCACTATGCTACGGCGTATATATGCATGTGTGTGTGTGTCTAATCTAATTATTAATTAAGATTAACATCATTACAGGTAAGGTAAAACCAACATTTGACCATTAACTATGAAAATGGTTGAATTATCAATTTGGTCCCTAATCAATTGTCATATTACCACAAGTGAAAGAAATCCATAATGGTTAACTTTTACCACCTTTACGATTTCATCCTTATGCTAAAATAAATTATCCAATTACTCAAATCAACAAGTCAGGATTTCATATGACATTATAATAAACTAATAGATATTAAATACTAAAACTTACCGACTCCATCATCGGTAAACGAGGTTTCGAAACCACCATTTTTTGTAACGCTAAAAATGGATTGTTACAAAAATCATTTCACCAAATAAAGAAAAAAAGAGAAAAGATTAATGATAGGAGGAAGAGATGGATAGCAAAAAAAAACTTAGCTTTTAGAACAAGTATAATGCAAAAACAAAAAAATATATAATGCAAATTATTTTTTAGGTAAAAATCAGCTTTTAATAGGAAACAAAGTGAACCATAACTGATAGGAAAAATAATCAAAAAAATTTCAAATAAATCGATTTATAGGGACAAAAAAAAGTTGAATTACAAGGACAAAAAAAGGTTGAATTATAGGGGAAAAAATTGACTTACAAGAAAAAAGAACTAAATAAATTGAAAATTTTGAATTATGGGGACAAAAAGTTCAATTTACAAAGACAAAAAAAAAGTCAAATTACAAGGAGAAAAAAATTTTGACTTATAGGGAGGAAAAAAACTACAGGGAAAAAAATAGAATTATAAGGATCGAAAATTCAAATTACAGGGACAAAAAAAAGATGAAATACGTGGAAAAAATCAAATAACGGGAGGAAAAAATCAATTTATTGAGGTAAAAAATTTCAACAAATAAAGGTAAAAAAAAGTACAACAATTTAAAAGCATAGAAAGAACTAACCTTAATGTATGAAATCATCTTGTAAATGAATCTCCATAGTTAATTTTTGTAGATTCACAGGGGAGATTTTTTTTTTAGATTTATTTTGAACTTTGGAGATGAAAGTGAAAATGAGAGAATAAAGACTATTGATATCTTGACATCCCTATTAGGTTTGAGAGTGTGTGGCAAAGGGAGTAATTTTTGAGTAAGCATGATCAAATGTGTCATTACACATATCTTATTTCCAATCAGCTGTGACAAACATTGTCCATCTCTGTGTTTTTTCTTTTGTTTGAAGGTTTTGATCGATCACTACAATTAGAGGGTTTGAGTACACTATCCTCCATTTGTGCCCAAATCAGCTAAAAAAAAATTTCCAAATCCTGTTTACCGAACACGACCAGAAAATTACTATATAAAAATTAAAATAAAGATAAAAAATTATTGAAGAAAATTTAAAATGAAATTATTTTTATTTTATAAAATAACAAGTTTATGTCAATGGTTTAATTTTTTATATTCTTATTATCTATGTCATATATATTCAAATTTGTGAATGATTCTCGGGATGGGTAGATTTTTTTTCTCAAAAGATTAGGAATTTGTAAAGGAGTTGTAAAATGTTTGGATCTAGAGTTTGAATTAATTTTCTTGTTTAGCCAAATGATATATGGGGTAATATTTATTCACAGTTCTGTTAGGTAAATAGTTTGCGCGGTAATTAGTTGAAATTTGTTATAGAGAATTTGGTGGGTTAATATATCCTTATAGTATATGTAGTTAGGTAAACTGTTTGCTGAAGCAGGAAGAAATTAAATAAGTTGACTTATAACCATCCATCTTCCTATTTTCATTTGTTTGTTTTTTTAATGCTCAAAGAAGTTAGGGCAATTTTTTACTGTACTATGTAAGTTTCTTTTGCTGTTAAATAAAGTCATTAGTTTTTGTTATACAGGGAACCTGGAACAAGTATTATTGTAGGTTTCATAAAAAAAAAAAAAAAATCAACGCTGGGCTTAAACTTTTGAAATTATATTTTCAAGTCAACATTTTCGGACATGCTGGACTAAACCATTCTACATAATACTATCGTGTTCAATAACCATGAAACTAAAATAAAGCATAAATGATTTATTTTTCATGCCGTATTAATTTGCGTTAGTCCAAAAAAAATAGATTCTTATTTGATTACTTCTGAAAAAGTTAATTATCACTTTAAATAATTTTCTTTCTATTTTGGTACTTATGTTATATAATAATCTAATTTGATATTTATATTTAAAAAAATTATATGTTTTAATTTTCAAAGGTAACAATGTTAACTTTTAGTGTTTAATTTAAATTTTAAGGTTAATTTGATGAAAATGAATTGCAAATATTATTAAGTTTAAATTTTTCATAATTTTATTAATAGAATAAATTTAGTGTTAATTGTGAATTTATTTAATTTTATGTTTAATTTGTCAAATGCAATATGATAGATGTGATTTAATTTAAGTTTTAGGATTAATTTGAGGAAAGTTAATTGCTAATATTATTAGTTAATTATATATTTTATAAAATCAACTCTAAAACTCGAATTAAATGTAAAAAATTATTATCATTACCTTTGAGTACCAAAATATATAAATTTTATCAAATACATATATCAAATTGGACAAAAATAATATAAATACTGTATTCAAAAAAATCAAATTAATATGTTTATTTTCGGTGTGTCATAGAAATTATGAATTGAATTTGGAATGGGTTGACAATGGCCAAACAAGGGGTTAAACGGATTGCCGAATTAGATAACGGCAGCAGAAAGGTGGCATTTAGTGAGTGATTAAAAGGAAAGAAGTCAAAATAATTTTCATTTTAAGTATTAAAAATAAATATTTGCCTATTTTGGACATTATATGTTTCTTACATTTTAAACTATAACCAGTAATCATAATTTTAAAAATTATATTATTGATAACTGATTTTTATAATAGAAAAATAGAAATTGGACATAAAGAGTAATAATCGTTTCATAGGATATTTTGTGAGGAATTAAATTTTGTATTTATCATCTGATGTAATACCATGATTCTCTCAACCGTCTCAATTACTCACTGCATTTATGTGTTTTAATTGTCTTTCAATCTAATGTGATTCCCTTTGCTTTTCAATGCTGGAACTACCCCCCCGGGTCTAATGTGTTTTACCCTCTCTTTTGGTCTTTTGTTCATTGATACAAAGTTTGAGATTGGCAATCGGAGAATATCCCGACTTCTCTTCCACACTAAACACCGCTTTAATCTTGATTGCCGTCTGCTTCCTGCCAGTAGTTAACTTTGATCGCATTCTCTATCAAATTGCAACTTAACATTAGAAACTTAAAATTTGAGAAGCCAATCATGTCATGGTGGGCCTCAGTCTCACAGTCTTGGTAACTCCATCTTCTATAACTGCCGTCAAAGTACTAACAAAATCTAACCTCATCAAGGGATTTTTCATTTTTACCCCTCTTTAGGAATCATATTCTCTATAAATCATGAACTCAGCATTGCGTCACTGCCCAATCACCTGCTGATGTGGCATCATTTTCTAATTTTTTTTTTTCTTCTTGTTGTTTTTTAAGGAGAGAAACAAAATGTACTAAAGAAAGTATCACACACAACATTTTCCCGATCAATATCATATTATATTTTTCATTATCATAAGAAAGTTTTGGCAGTTGCAACTTCACTTTAACCAGTTTACATAGATTTCTGATAAAGAGGAAGAAACCCATAAACGCCAATATTCTATGTTCTATGATTAGATTTAGGATCCTCCGGAAAAGAGAAAAAAAAAAAAAGGAAAAGATCACTGCTATTGGTGCTCCACCTTGTTTTTTTTCTATCGTTAGTGGAGTTTATAAAGAAAAAGGTCAAAAACTAAAGGTGGAGAGCAAATAGCACTATCTAAGAGAGCTGTAACATTAAAATTAGGGAAAGGGCAGGGGTGAGGCTGCAGTGTGTTCTAGCTGCTCTTTCTTGTCTTGGTGGAGGCAGCGGTGGCAGTGTCGTTAAGGAAATCTAGCAAAACAGTGCTCTTGCATTTGGGGCATTTGGGGTCATCCTCTGATAGCATAACATACATAAGGCACCTTGGGCACCCCACAAGGACCATGGATGTTGTTGTTGCCTCGCTACAACTGCCAGTGTCATCCTCCATCTCCGATGACACGCATGAGCTTGGAGGCGATGTCGGTGACACGGTAGCCGATCGGCTTGGTGATTCCACTCTTGGGTTAAGCCTTGGTGGTGATAGGTTGAGCTTCAACTCAAGCTTGGGACCATTTCTGCGACTCATCTTCGTGATGTTCACGTATATAAAAATAACCTGAATGAAACATGCATGTAACATAACTGACAAAAACAAAAGAGTTAATTCAACAACTATTGAACGGTTTTGAAAAAAGTTACCTTCTTGAGCCAATGGACTGAAAATTAAGTCCTCTTCTGTTGTGGAAGAACCAACAAAACTGGGTGAGAGAAGGGGATGGATGGTGAGGGGTTTGAAGAAGAAAGACCAAAATATATAAAGGAGAAATGAAGTGAGAGAAGATGGGTTTTATTTAAAAGCTTTAATTAAATTATGGTGGGGAGTGGTGGAGATGTGTAGGTTAGAGAGAGAGAATTGAATTAAATTAATTTGAAGATTTGGTAGAAGAAGATGATAAATTTGGGTTGGGAAATATTTTACTGTTTGGAGGAAAATTCAGAAACAACCTTAAAAGTAGGCAGGAGGAGGAAAGTAGCAGTAAATAGTATTGCAATCTACCCAAGTTACTGTACATCATTAATACATCATTTAACAATTTAATATATCACATGCTTGAAATCTTAGTTTAGTGATGCTCGTGAGCTCAACTGAAGGATATAATATCTCATGGGAATGCATTTACTTTTTCTATTGAGTGAAAAATATTTGAACAAATAAGTACGAACCTAATTAAATAATGAAAAATTAATAAGTATCAACTTAATTAAATAATACAAAAATTAATTTTATTTTAGAAAATAAATTGTATTATTTTTAAAATATATTTTATTTTGTATCTTGTATATGTAAAATTAAAAAATATAAATAAATAATATAACTTAAACTCAAACCTCCTTAATTTTTAATATTTATATCTTACCGTCATATTTGAATAATATTTCATCCAACATCTTTAATCAATGAAATCAATTTGTGTAACTAAAATAAAATTTAGATACTCAATTATAAATTTTCTTAGAAATGGTGAGTTACTAAATTTAATTTTTTCAGAACAACGGCATGGCTAAAAAATAAAATCTTTTATATAAAATTTATGTTTTAAAACTTAATTATATTTAAAATTGAGGAAAAATATATAAACATTCTATATAAAACTTATATTTTAAAAGATTATATTAGAAATAATTAAATAACTTTTATTTAAATAATGAGAAAGTCAAAAGAGAAAGCAAGAACAACAAAGAGATGAATCATTATATTCAAGTTAAGAGGCTCACTCTATACGCCTGATCCTAACGTCCAATGTCCTCATTCGCATAATCATTTTACATAGTTGCAATATTTTGCAAAGAAGTTGCAACGTTTTTTGCAGAGTGCATAGAATAAATAATTTTTATAAAATAATAAAATTTATTCTTTTTAAATTTAAAAGTTTATCAAATTTTTGTACTTACACAAATGATGTTATAGGGCTAAAAATATGGTATAATAAATTATGTGACGGTATTAATCAATGAAATTGGTTTGTTTAATTAAAAAATAAAATTATAATAATAAAGTAAAATCTGAACAACAAATATAATTAATGTGACTCAAACTCAAGCCACTTAAACAAAAGGAGGAGGAGGAGTAATTAAAAAGTGGGGAAAACTTCATTCATTTGCTTTTGAAGTGTTAGAGAAAGAAGGCAATGGGTTTTACTTTTATGGCAAAAACACCAAGATTTTTAAAGCGAAACAAAGGACACCTAAGAAATAAATATCAAACCACCAGGAATTTAATGAAAAATAAAATTAAATAGAGCAGTTAATCCCAGTTCCACAAATATCAGATAATTAATGACAACGCCACCAATATTTTTTTTCAAAATTCCCTTGTCTCTTATTCTTGTAAAAAACAATTTCCAGGATTAAACACCTTTTGGGCTGCTGTCATTTCGCTTCCGCTTACACTCCATTCTTTTATTGCACCCGTTATTTTTCGAATTAATAATATAATATCTAAATTAAAATTCAATTCTCTGTGGCTATAAGTTGAATATTTGAAAAAAATTAAGGTATATCCAACTTTTAAAAGAAGAATTATTTAAAAGAATAATCACAACAACCGTAAAATTAATATTATAAATGATGGTTGACATTATGAATTTAATGCAGGTTGCATATCCTATTTCAAGTTTTCAGTTATTAATAATTGACCTACAATACGAAATATAACAGTTGCCAACATGGAGATAACGTTTTCCTTTTGACTAAAATTGGCCAGCTAATGTATTCATTTTCAGCATCCATGTGATATTACCCAGTTAACTGTAATTAAAGAAGGGATTCATTTTTTTTATGTACTAATTCATTGAATTAGTATTTGTGAAGTATGAGAAACGGCCAATTCACCCTACCTATGTATCAAAGCTGAGAAACCTAACAATTCAGCTTTTATTCAGATTTAATAACTATGCCCATATAGAGTCGTTATTATTTATTTCTTCATATTAATTGCACACACAAGGCACAATTTTTATTTTTTATTTGCAATTAAAAAACCACTAATTAATATCTACACACATGGGTGAAGAAAATTAAGACTCATGTAAAGGTACACTCTGATTGTTTTTTTTAGGTGGTTATATTAATTTCTAGTTATATTTCTTTTTTATTTTTCCAAATTTATCAACTAAACATAATTGAACATCTACTGCTGATTGAATAGGGCGTAGCAGTCTTTATCCTTCAAAAAAAAATCACATATTTGATAGTAAATAATATTTTTAAATCTTTCATGCTGAATCTATAATTTATTTATATTTAAAATTTATAATTACTCTTTTATATTATTTTCAAAATTAAAATATTTATTTTCACTTTAAAATATAATATATCTTATTACTATACTTAATATTTATTTGTTTATTTGATAACAAATAATTTTTTATACTATAATAGTAATTAATTAAAATGTATTATAGGCGAAGATTTCATTATCAAAATAAAATATATCACACATTTTATTTTAATTGGTTTTAAAAATATAGTGTAATGTATGTATAACATCATTAATCGCGAAAATCAAGTAATGCGTTTTTATTTATTAAAAAATAACTTTTTTTAATTCATTAGAGAAACCATAAACAATGGGCACATAGTATATGTGATAAATAAAATATTATAAATTAGTACACAAATACCTATGTGTGCAAAAAGAATCTAATAGAAGAAAAAGATTAGTGATAATAAAACATAAACTAATTACAAATGTATCCCTTTTATCAATTCTCAATTATTACATTCTTACTTATCGTTGTTAAATTTTCCTATAAAAATTCTAGTTAACCAATTACAAAGGCCTTAAGAGGCCTCACTATATGTATAAAAATTATGTCTCAAATGGTTTATCTTTTCTTCATTTTCCCAAAGTTCAATATCACAATCACCATTAGAGTATTCTATTATAACAAAAAAGTTCACCAATAATGATTTTCAATAAACCTAACGACACAATTGCCTTGGTAAATCTTGTATATACATCAAAATACAACTAGAGAATAAAAAACTAAATGAAATGTAAGTAAGACCACCATAATTTTCATATAAAACAAAATAGAAAGAAACTAAAACTGGTATTTAGAGAAAATAGAATGGACTATTATTTATTCACAAGTTTTCACACAATGGTGCTCGACAGATCTAAACTATCACGAAAGTAGTTGAAAATGAAACCGAAAAAGAAAAAGAAAACTATTGAAAAGGGGTCAAAGTATCTATAGAACAATTTTTTTGGTAAGATAACAAAATATAGTAATAAAACATCATGACAACCCGATGCTAGTGCCATCCTTTGGAAATCCTTGTAATCTCCACTTTATTAGCCATACAGTAGAGTGTCCAATGTAGAATATGCCAAGCTATTTGATGTGTTGATATAAAGGTTTAGCCCAAACGGGTAACTTGACACAAATATATCTTCAGCTAGACGAGCAACAAATATGGTTAGTATTTGTATATTCGAGTTCATTTACTGAGTTTCATCGAGTTATACTTATAATATGGAATGAGAAAAAGAGATGACATAAAATGTGTTTGATGTTCAAATATGGTATTAGTGATTTATTTGAATATAAATACTTATATGGTATGAATTGGTATGTTATAAATTTGGTAAACTATATGATTGATTATATATTAAAGCTCACCTTATTGTTGTGATTTGATATGTTAGGCAAACTTTGTCAAGTTAAATAGTTTAATTTGATTAATTGCAAGTCAAGGTAAGTTTCTCGTTTAAATACCTATGAACTTGCTAAGCATCTAAAATGCTCACCCCGTTGTTTTTCCGTTCCCTATAGATTGTTGACTTGTGGAACATGTCTATTAGATCTACGAGAAGCAAACACTATCCTGTGTTTGATTCGGTAGTTTTTCAAACATTTTAAGGTCTGATTATGTGGCATGTACATAGATGCTTGTTTTGGTTAAATTTGGTATAATGATATAGTTTGAAACCTATGTTGAGCATCAATTTTCAATATACTAAAGTTTGTAATATGATATGCTTTTGGGTAAATATGGTTTGAATTGAGCATATGACATTTGAAATGGTATTTTGAGTATTTACATAGGTAAGATGATGAAATGGAGTGGTTAAAAAAGAGTGGATGATTAGGTTGACCTTACTAAGTTAAATTGTTATGTTTTGATGTCAAGTTGTGGAAATGTTGGATTCGATTATTTGAAATGGTTGAATGGAACGTTTTGGCATGTATTTAGATTAGTTTTGTGCAAAAAAAGTTGTCTAGTATGCACCGAGATGTTGGAATTATGAGGTTGACATGAAATAGATACCGAATGGCCTAACTTGTACCAAAAATAGAGTCATCGTCTCAACAACCACATTTCCTCGTCCCAACATCGATCGATAGTATGTGACGTCGCAACATCGAGTGGCCTAATGTCATGACGTGAAAAAATATTTAGAGATGTTACGATGTGGAAGAGGTGGTGTCATGATGATGACCCTAGAATTTTAAAATATTGCAATTTGGTCCTATTTCATGCTCAGGTCAACAAAAGAGCTTTCATAAGCTCAATTGAGACTTGAAAAAGAATGTGTATCATTATGTGAACATGTTTATGAAAGGATTGCATGTCTAAATAGTTTATTTACTAGTGATTTGATGAAGTTGCTCCGACAACAGTTGTAGTATCCCTTAGCTCAAATCTGACAACTGGGTCAGTCAAGGGGTGTTATAGTTAAATTCTGAGTAGGACTGTTCCGGTGAATAGAAGTTGTGTAGAGTATGGAATGTCCTACGTAAAAGGTTCCCATAAAAGAGGGACAAAAGCATATTCTTTGATTGTCGATGTCGTTCCAAAAGTTGTGGTGTTTTTATTTTAAGTAAAAATGATGATAACTGAGAAATGTGAAGAGTTTTGAGGAAATGGTTGGGCAGGGTAGTATTGTGGAGCAGTGATAAGGTTGTCAGTACTTCTGTCACTTTGGGAATTGTAAATAGTGAGAGGTGGTAGATTTGGTGGCAAATCCGGGTGCTATTCATGATGGATGTGGGATTAGGTATTTGTTTAGAAAAGCATACATGCTTCAAAATATGTTGTAGTAGAAGAATCCAACCATTTCACGTTGATTTTTTTTATTGAATTAGATTTGTAGTAGTGTTGTACCCACATTCTTATCCAATCCTTAATATTCGAGCAAGCGATGTGATCCAATCAAATTGTCTAGAGGGAGCCGAACTGTACTACAATTGAGAAAGGACAAGTCCTAAATATGTGGTCAATGGTTTCCCTCTCTTGTTCATAGAGTGGGCACTATGGGTTTGAAATTATTTAACGATCGTGGAAAAGTTTTCGAAGAGGTAAACGGTTATGAAAAAGTTTCCAAATGAAGACTAGAATTTTCGAAGGTAGCTGAATCTTCTAGAGTGCCTTCCAATTGATGTCGCTGGGATTATATGGGAGTCTAGGTTGACCTTTATTGAAAATTAGACGATATGCATCCTTCACGGAGAATTGACCTGCAAGGTTGTATTTCCATGTGCATTTGTCTTGCTCAAGGTTGATTGTGAATTCGCGAGAGTTGAGTTCATGCTCCCAATCAGGCCCTAGAAGTTCTTGAATATGCTTTGAGTCCTAATACTGGTTATGTTTGTCTTAAAATCCTTCAACCATTATACCAGCAGGTCTTGCTGATGTTTGGTTGTACAATGCCATACCATTTCCAACGATTGAAACCCTATCATTATTCCAAATTTGAATATCTAATGCATGTAAGCATATATCTCATCCTTTTAATATGCTCCTCCAAGTCCATGAGTCAGTGGGTCAAGGTTGCACTAAAAGGAAATCCTGAGAAATGCAGTATTTAGCGAGTAACATAGACTATGCTAAAGATTAGGGTTGCATTAAGATTCGCCACGCCTATTTGCAGAGAAGTGCGTTATTCAACATTTTTGCCTTTTGTATGCCCAAATTTCCTTCAGGTTTCGATGAACATAAATTGTCATAATGACACGTGAAGTTTCTTAGTCTGAGTGTCATAGCCCCAACAAAAGTCTCAAGTAATTTTGTCAATTTTTTTAGTGATATTCTTGATTCAAAACAATTAATTCAAAACCAAATAATGTTAATTGGTAATATAAAATTCAATAATGTTTGAATTGGACCGGATTGATCAAAGTATTTTTCTAGAGAAAGGCTTTGAATAGGTTGATCCAAAAACATGGATGAATTGATTAAACCATTTTTTTATTTTTTTAAATTTTAAATTTTTTTAATAATATTTTAATCAGATTGGTTAAACTGTCGAACCAATAGCTTGACCATGATCGAGTTTAAAAAAACATTGATTAAAGTAAAATGGAAATGATCTTTTGCAATAAATTGTTTTTCTACTTATATATGTCAGTTGAGTAACAACTACTTTTACGATTTATTAAAAGACATGAAACATAACTTTTAATACTATTGTGAACTTAAAAAGGTTCTCTAATAAACTCAAACTACTATATAAATATATATATATGATGGATCCAAGTTTGTATTATTAGATGCTAAAAAATAAAATATGAAATCCTTAAATATTTTTCTTTCATTTGAATTGAAAACACCAAGTTGAATGATAAAGATAAGATGAAAATTACAACATCTAAACCATTTGTCTACTTTGTAGCATTTTTTTCTTTGTCTGCTTCTATAACACGTTTTGTTTTCTATAGTTAAGGTTTTTTAGTTGTTTTGCAAGATTTGTGGGACTCTTTGAGTGAGATAAATGGAGGAGGAACTGGTAAATATTAACATCACCGATGAGGATGAAGAGCAAGTATAAGCCTATAGAAACGCAGATGTGGTTGAGAAAGATTATAGCCTATGCCCGGTATGTGACAACCTGAATTAGGGCCTAATTGGAATAGTGGTTTCGGGACCACAAAATTCGAGATAGAAATAATTATTTTATGAGTAGTTTGAGGTCTATGATATGATTGCATGATTGTGTGAAAATTTAGTGAAAAAATTCTATGCATAAAGTGCTTAATTTGAAGTTAGGGACTAAATTGAATAAGTTGCAAAACGTGCATTCTAGAAGTTTCTAGTATGAAATTGCTTTGAAATATTAATTAGGAGGTCTTAAATAACAATTTGACCAATTTCTAAGTTTATGGACAAAAATTGGACATAGATGGAATTTTTAAAAGTTTAGTAAGGAAGGGCATTTTGGTCATTTGGGTATTAAACGAAATAAAATGGGAAAAATAACACAAAAATGATCATCTTCTCCATAAGTTGCTGCAGAATTTTGCTGTCCACCATAGCTTGGATTTCAACACTTTTAAGCCTTGATTGTAAGTGATTTCTATGCCCGTTTTTAATGTTCTTTACATTTTTGAAATTTTTGTAGCTCGGTTTACCTTATTTCTACCAATATTTTGAGCTAGGGTTTATATTTAAAATTTTACCCATGGATGATATGTATGAATTTTGATGTTTTATGGTAGAATATGAAGTTTGAGATTGTGTTAAACAACTTTTGCTAAGTGATTTTTCGTAAAAACGAGTAAAACGACATAATCGGTAAAAATACCTAATATTCATAAGTACATGTTAGAGTGTGAATTTGATGTTGCTATAGAAGGGAAAAATGATTAGAATGTCATAAAACATAAGAAAATAGGATGAGGTTTAATTTACGAGCCTTGGGGAAAAAGTGTAAATATGTGAAAGTTTAAAGGCAAAATGGTAATTTTTCCAAAGTTCGTACTAGGGGCTGTTTTGATGAATGTGTGTATTAAATAAATTAATTTGGTATTGCAGATCAAGAGAAAAGAGATTCGGGTCGAGATCGGGGGAAAAATAAAGTTTACGAGGAATAGGCTCGACTGTTCTCATTTTGTATCGAGGTAAGTTCATATGTAAATATTATAATATAACCGTTATTTTAAATTATTTAATGCTATTTATACGATATTATGATTGTTATCATGCAATTCTATGCTTTATGGTCATTGTTGGACAACATACAAAAAATTTATGAATTATGTGAAAAATGTGAAAGACTACCGAAGTATCGTCATTAGGATTCCAAGGAGAATGGTAAAGGAGTATGAACGAGGAAAGTCCCGTTGAACCTTAGGAATAGATTAGGATATTTGGGCATCCGAGCTCATTAAGTTGAGTCTGAGTTCACTTATGGATGCAAATGCCCAAGCTCGTTGAGTTGAGTCCGAGTTCGATTATGGGCGAGTTACATGGTAGCTTCGTTATATATGTGGCACTTATGTGCAAACTTTTCATGTATCCGAGTTATATTCCGATGTGTTCAATGGGTAAAAATTCTAGTGAAATGGAAGAATACTCAAGATGCAAGTGACGTATTGGTAAGTGTTGTGGAATGGACACTTTGGACAGGTATGTACTTAACCCTCGGGTTGAGACTTGATACGACAACAATAATATGGTATGATGATGAATGATGAATAGAAATGTGATATATGTTTTGGTGATATTATGCTAATGTTGGTTGGTATAATTGTTTTGTTAAGTTATTTGTTATTTGCATGTGGACTTACTAAGCATCTATGCTTACTCCATTCTTTTCATTCTTTGTAGTTTTGAGAAGTCAATTTGGAGATCGGGATGGTCGGAGGTACGCTCACACTATCACTGGACAATCGCGGTATAATGACTTGTAATTTTTGGAAATATGGCATGTATAGCATTCCAATCATTTTGTGTGTATAATCTCACGATATGGCCCGTGGATGGAATGAAAATGTTTGAGAATGATTAGCTATTTGAATGGCTAATCAAGTATATATATGATAACATGTATGCTTTATGTCTTAACTAAACATGAAAATCCTTGGAAAGGTAAAATTGGCCACAAAACAGAATCAGACAGTAGTAGTGACGTGAATTTGAAAAATCACTAAAAATAGTAGAAATGGAATTAAATGATGAATAAGTTATGGAATCGAATATTGATGAGTCTATTTTCATATAGAACAAATGAGTTATATTTTATGAGATATTTAAGTTTTGGTGGAACAGGGTTAGAGCGATCTCTGAATCCCCTATTTTGACTTTAAAAATTCACCATAAATTGTAAACAAATAATTAGGAGTTTTACCTTACATTTATGAAATCCTTATTGAGTCTAAATTTATGAGAAACAAGTAGAATAGTCATTGAAACTTTGTACAGGGAGATATCTGATTCATAATACATAGGGGTTAGAGTAGCCAAATCCTAAAATAGGGGAAAATTTAACTAATAAATTGTACTAATTGGCCTAACCAAAAATTCTAGAAAAAAAATTAGTAAGTAGATATATGAGTCTAGTTTTAGGGAAAATTTACTGAATTGGATTTCGAGTTTCGTAACTCAAGATATAGATTTTTTAGTGACTGTGACGTTGTTAGCCAGCTTGTTTGGAAATTCTAAAATAAATTGTTTGAGCTGTTTAATTAATGAATTAAGCCCGTTAACACCTCATGCTCGACTCCGGTGACGGTCTCAGGTACGAGGGAGTTACATTTAGTGGTATCAGAGCAGGTTTATTCGGTTCTTGGACTAACACAGTGTAAGTATGGATTTTGCTATACATGTCATATATATATTGTGATAGTGTGACGACTCCTGACCTTTTTAAATGATTTATTTATAGTAAATAGATTCCAATCCAATTGTGGCTGCTGATGTAGAGAGCAATGCACCAGCTCCTGCTGAAGGAGCGGTGCTGATTAAAAATCGACCTCCTACTATTGGCCAAGGAGGAGGAGAAATGGCTCGGGAAGCCTTTCTCCAAATGATGAATGCTTGGTATACAGAGTTCGTTCGTATGAACTCGACTGCTTAACAACCTCCCCCACCACCCCCGATTTCTCAACCTATACCCTAGATGCCTTCAGGTATAGATCTGATGAAATTCCATAGATCTCCGGTTGACCGAATCCGCAAGCAAGGGGCTGAAGAATTTAGGGCAAATGTTGATGATGACGCTGAAAAAGCAGAATTTTGGCTCGAAAATTCTATTCGGGTATTCGATGAGTTATCTTGTACACCTGAAGAGTGCTTGAAGTGTGCTATATCATTCTTTGAGAATTGACTTATCATTGGTGGAAGACATTAATTTCGGTGGTGCCGAAGAGAAGGTGACTTGGGAATTCTTTTAAGAAGAATTTCGGAAGAAATATATCAGTGAAAGATTTGTAGACCAGAAGCGTAAGATTTGTAGACCAGAAGCGTAAAGAGTTTCTCGAGTTGAAGCAAGACAACATGACAGTTACGAAGTATGAAAGAGAGTTCGTTCGATTGAGCAAGTATGCTCGAGAATATATCCCTTCAGAGGTTAAAATGTGCAGAGAATTTGAAGATGGACTTAATGAAGACATCAAGGTATTTGTGGGTATTCTTGAGTTGAAAGAATTTGTGGTACTTGTTGATCGGGCTTGCAAGGCTGAAGAACTAATTAAAGAGAAGAAAAAGACAAAGGCTGAGACAAGAAATTGGAAGAAACGACCGATGAGCAGTACACTCCCACCGCAGTCTAGAAAGTTCAAAGATATGTATTCTCGTTCTCAGGCATCAATGAGACATTCATATGGGGATTGTAAGAAGAAAAATGTGGGTTCCAGATCTTGGACTAGTTCGGTGGCTAGTGTGGGAAATTCGAGAATTGCTAGACCTGAGTGCCAACGATGTGGTAGAAGTCACTTTGGTCCTTGTAGAACTAATGAATGTTACTAGTGTGGGTCTCCGGATCATTTTATTAGAGATTGTCTAGAGATGATCGAGAAAGAAAAATTTCGGAGTGCAAAGCCAAGTGGTACTGTTTCAAGAGGAAGATCTTCGAGAAATGCTGGGAACGAGGCAAGCAGCAAGAATGTAGTCAGAGAATTAGTGCCGAAATCTGAAGCTAGAGCTCCGGCTAGAGCTTATGCCATAAGGGCACGTGAAGATGCTTCGTCTCTCAACGTGATTATCGGTACTTTCTCTCTTTATGATATTAATGTTATTGCTTTGATCGACCCTGGTTCTACTCATTCTTATGTGTGCATGAAATTGGTGTCTAATATGAACATACCTATTGAGTCTACGGAATTTATGGTTAAAGTATCAAACCCGTTAGGCAAATGTGTCATAGTTGATAAAGTATGCAAGAAATGTCCTTTGATGATTAGGGGTTATTACTTTCCAGCTGACTTGATGCTGTTGCTGTTTGATGAATTTGATATTATTTTGGGTATGGATTAGTTATGCTGTAGTGAATTGTAAACAAAAAATTAAAATGTGAAAATGGTGAAATTCTGCGGGTTGAATCAGACGAATCAGAAGCATTGTTTAGTGTGATTACTTCGATGTCGGCTCAGAGATATTTGAGAAAAGGTTATAAAGCTTATTTCGCATATGTATTGAATACAAAAGAATCTGAAAAGAAAGTTGAATCAGTACCGATTGTGTGTGAAGTTGCGGATGTATTTCCAGAAGAGTTGCCGGGTTTGCCTCCTATCAGAGAAGTAGAATTTGGTATTGAGCTGATACCGAGAACGACTCCGATCTTGATTGCTCTGTATAGAATGGAACCAACAGAGTTGAAAGAATTAAAGACACAGTTGCAAGAATTGACAGATAAAGGCTTTGTGAGACCGAGTTTCTCGCATTGGGGTGCTCCCATATTATTTGTGAAAAAGAAGGATGGTTCTATGAGATTATGTGTGGACTATTGGCAGTTAAATAAGGTGACAGTCAAGAACAAGTATCCGTTGCTGAGAATTGATGACTTGTTCGATCAGTTGAAAGGAGCGACATGGTTTTCAAAGATCAATTTGAGGTCTGGGTACTACCAGTTGCGGGTGAAAGAATCAGATGTGCCTAAAACTATCTTTAGAACAAGGTACGACCATTATGAATTCTTATTTATGCCATTCGGGTTGACAAATGCTCCTGCTGTGTTTATGAATTTGATGAATCGAATATTTCGACCATATTTGGACAAGTTTGTTGTGGTATTTATTGACGATATCTTGATTTATTCGAAGAACAAGGCAGAACATGCTGAGCACTTGAGGATAGTCTTGCAAATTCTGAGAGATAAGCAGTTGTATGCCAAGTTCAGTAAAAGTGAGTTTTGGCTTCGAGAAGTTGGATTCTTAGGTCATATTGTTTCAGGTGATGGTATAAAAGTTGATCCCAGTAAGATTTCAGCTATTGTTGAGTGGAAGCCACCGAAAAAAGTGACTGAGGTTAGAAGTTTCTTGGGTTTGGCTTGTTATTACCGATGATTTGTAAATGGATTCTCTATGATTGCTACTCCCATGACCAGACTACTCCGAAAGGATGTTAAATTCGAGTGGACAGAAGAATCCCAATAGAGTTTTAAGAAATTAAAGAAGTTACTGACTGAAGCACCGGTGTTGGTACAACTCGAGCCAGGTAAAGAATTTGTAGTGTATAGTGATGCCTCTCTAATGGCTTGGGATGTGTACTTACACAAGAGGGAAAGGTTGTGGCTTATGCTTCGAGGTAGTTAAAATCTCACGAAAAGAACTATCCAACTCATGATTTGGAGCTAGCTGCTGTAGTATTTGCTTTGAAGATTTGGTGACATTATCTGTATGGAGAAAAATGCCGAGTGTATACGGATCATGAAAGTCTCAAGTACTTGATGACACAAAAAGACTTGAATTTGAGACAGCGGAGATGGTTAGAATTATTGAAAGATTACGAGCTTGTGATTGACTATCATCTGGGGAAAGTGAATGTGGTTGCCGATGCCTTGAATAGAAAGTCGTTATTTGCTTTGAGAGCTATGAATACTCGGTTGATGGTATCTGATGATGGTTCGATTCTAGCAAAGTTGAAGGCAAGATCGATGTTTTTACAAGAGATTTATGAAGCTCAGAGAAGTGATAAAGAATGTGAGGCAAATTACAAGCTAAAAGAAAACAATGTGAGGCAAATACAGGATCAGACTTCAGAATCGACTCTGATGGTTGTCTGATATTTAAAGATCAGATTTGTGTACTAAAAAATAATGATTTGATTTGAAGGATCTTGCACGAAGCACACAATGGTTGTTTATCTATGCATCCGGGTAGTACAAAGATGTACAATGACTTGAAGAAAATGTATTGGTGGAACGGAATGAAAAGAGATATTTCCGAGTTTGTATCGCGATGCTTGGTTTGTCAGCAAGTAAAAACTGAACATCAGGTACCTTTGGTCTACTTTAGCCTATCATGATTCCCAAATGGAAATGGGATCGAATTACTATGGCTTTTGTATCAGGATTGCCGTTAACTCCGAAGAAGAAAGATACCGTCTAGGTGATAGTCAAAAGATTGACTAAATCAACCCATTTTATTCTGGTATGCACTGATTATTCTCTTGATAAGTTGGCTGAATTATATATCATTGAGATTGTTAGACGTCACGGAGTACACTTGTCGATTATTTTGGATAGAGATCCGAGGTTTACTTCGCGATTTTGGCAAAAGCTGCAAGAAGCATTAGGTACGAAGTTAAATTTCAGCATTGCCTTCCATCCATAGAATGATGGACAATCAGAGAGAGTAATTCAGATTCTTGAAGACATGCTCAGATGTTGCGTGTGGAGTTCCAAGGAAGTTGGGAAATGTACTTACCGTTGGTGGAATTTGCTTACAATAACAGTTATCAGACGAGTTTGAAAATGGCACCTTATGAAGCGTTGTATGGTCGCAAGTGTCGGACACCACTGTATTGGACCGAACTTAAAGAAAACCAGATTTACGGAGTTGATTTAATCAAAGAAACTGAAGAAAAAGTGAAAGTGATTTGAGACTGTTTGAAAGCTGCTTCGGATAGGCAAAAATCTTACGCAGATTTGAAGCGAAAAGAGATCGAGTTTCAAGTTGGTGATAAAGTGTTTTTAAAAGTGTCTCCGTGGAAGAAAGTTCTTAGATTCGGTCAGAAAGGTAAGTTGAGTCCACGTTTCATTGGACCGTATGAGGTAATTGAAAGAATTGGCCCGGTAGCGTATCGGTTAGCATTACCGCTAGAATTAGAGAAGATTCATGATGTATTCCATGTATCTATGTTACATCAGTATCGTTCGGATCCTTCACATGTGATTTTATAGACAGAAATCAAGCTACAACCGGATATGACTTACAATGAAGAACCGATTAAAATTTTAGCTTTGGAGGTCAAGCAACTGAGAAATAAAAGTATCGCTCTCGTGAAGGTATTGTGGCAAAAACATGGGGTAGAAGAGGCTACATGGGAGCCCGAGGAAACTATGAGGAATCAATACCCACACTTGTTTACCGGTAAGTTTTTCGGGGACAAAAATGTAACGTCCTGTACCCGAGACCGTCGCCGGAGTCGAACACGAGGTGTTAACAGACTTAATTCATTACTTAAACAGCTCAAACAATTTATTTTTAAAATTTCCAGTTAAACTAGCAATCTGCATCACAGTCGCTTAAAAATTCATATCTCGAGCTACCAAACTCGAAATACAATTCTGTCAATTTCCCCTGAAAATAGACTCATTTATCTATTTACTAATTTGTTTCTAGAATTTTTGGTGAAGCCAATTAGTACATTTTATTAGTTAAAATCTCCCCTATTTCAGGGTTCGACTACTCTGACCTCTGTGTATTTCAAATTATATATCTCTCTGTACAGAATTTCAATAACTATTAAGTTTATTTATCTTAAAACTAGACTCAATAAGGAATCTGTACATATAAATAATGACTTCTAATTATATTTGTACAATTTATGATGAATTTCCAAAGTCAAAACAGGGGATCCAGAAATCGCTCTGGCCCTGTTTCATAAAAATTTAAACATCTCATAAAATATAACTCATATACCTGTTTTGTTCCATCCATATGAAAATAGACTCATAATTATTCAATTCCATATTTTATTCACCATCTAATTGTATCTCTACTATTTTTAATGATTTTTCGAACTCACGTCGAAGATCTTTGTCGAATCTATTTTATGGTAAATTTTACCTATTTCATGTTTTCCATGGATTAGCTAGTAATTTAGCATACATAACACCAAATATGATCATGATTAGCCATTCCAATGGCTAATCATTACCAAGCATTTCCATACCACTCAATAACCATATCATAAGACCATATATACAAAATGATTATAATGCTATACATGCCATACTCAAAATATGCAAGCCATTATGCCAAGATAGTATACAGATAGTGTGAGCGAACCTCCGACCGTTCCCGATTTCTGAGATGGCTTGTCAAAACTACAAGGACTGAAAAGGATGGAGTAAGCATAAATGCTTAGTAAGTTCACATGCAAATAGCAAGTAACATAACCATATAAGCAAACATAAAACATCATTTGCATAGTCATCACCAAGACATTCATATCATATTTTCGTTTATCATCTTACCATATTATTGTTATATCGATTTTTCAACCCGAGGGTTAAGTACATGTAACACCCTGTACCTGAGACCGTTGCCGGAGTCGGACACGAGGTGTTAACGGACTTAATTCACTTATTTCACAGTCCATTTTAAAATTTCTAGACAAGCTGGCTAACTGCGTCACTGTCACCTTAAAAATCATATCTCAAGTTCCAAAACTCGAAAACCTGTTCTGTAAATTTTTCCTGAAACTAGACTCATATGTCCATCTATAAATTTTTTTCTAGAATTTTTAGTCAAGCCAATTAGTACAGTTTATTAGTTAAATTCTCCCCTATTACAGGGTTCGACTACTCTGACCTTCATGTATTACGACTTAGATATCTTCCTGTACAGGGCTTCAATACTTATGCTGTTTGTTTCTAAAGAAACTAGACTCGAAAAGGAATCTGTACATATAGGGCATGACTTCTAATTATCTCTTGTTAATTTATAGTGAATTTCCAAAATCATCCAGAAATCACTCTGGCCCTATTTCACGAAAACTTAAACATCCCTTAAAATACGGCTTATATGATTGTTTCGTTTTTTCCATATGAAAATAGACTCATCAAGGTTTGATTACATAATTTATTCACTATTTAATTCCATTCCTACTATTTTTAGTGATTTTTCGAATTCACATCACTTCTTCTTTGTCAAGATCTGTTTTAAGGTAGACTATACCTATTTCATGATTTTCCATGGATCAACTAGAGTTTTGTCATACATAGCACCAAAATGATCGTGATTAACCATTCCAATGGCTAATCGTTACCAACATTTCCATACCACTCAATGAACAACATACAAAATGATTATAACGCTATGGTCAAAATATATATAAGCCATTTTCGCATGGCTATCCAAATATATACATTACCGAAGGTACTTGACTAACAACAAAAGGGCAGTCCTATACATGCCATTTTCAGAGTTCAACTAAAAGAGTACCCAAAGGGCTTTGATAGTGTGGATGACTTTGACTTTGACACTCCCGAGTCCGATAGCTGACGAACCAAAATCTATAAAATAGAGAATCAAAGAAACGGAATAAGCATTTAATGCTTAGTAAGTTTTGAGTAATGAAATCATGCACAACTGAAGTATAGTATTCATATGACTAAACGAATAGTTTCATATACACATATTCTCAAAATCATACCTACTTCACATTTCCAACCCTTATATTCATACATAAGGTATTAACTTGACTAAAGGCCGGAAGCTTGTTAATCGATTGAGCGAATACTATTTAAAAGGAATCAATTATTCCAATGCATATACAAAACATACCTCATCGTTGGGATTTTACGAGCGTATTAATTGAAATTTTTACAGCAAGATCACTCATTCCCAAACCAAGTACCTTCGGGATTTAGCCGAATATAGCTACTCGCTCAAATGCCTTCGGGACTTAGCCCGATTATAGTAACTCGCACAAATGCCTTCGGGACCTAGCCCAGATATAGTAACTCGCACAAATGCCTTCGGGACTTAACCCGGATATAGTAACTCGCACAAATGCCTTCGGGACTTAGCCCGGTTATCATCCGGATATTCATGCACATATCAATAAATCATGACGCATCTATATTTCATTTTCATAACGAGAATTCAAACACAAGTCACTTATCAAGCATTACCATTTTCGGCTACCCGTCACAAGTATAAACTAGTCACCTCAATATATAATTCAAGTTGAATCATTATATCTCCGTTTATTTGTTATGCTATATGTCATGACTTAATCAAATCATAAACTAAGTTCCATTACTCGAAAACTTACCTCGGATCTTTGTCGAGCGACTTCAACGGCTATTCAATTACTTTTTCCTTCCCTTTATCGGATTTAGTTCCCTTTGCTCTTGAGCTTAATTTAACAAATAAATTGATTTAATCATCTTGAACATCGAGAGAAATTCAAGGTACTTAGTCCATATATATATTGGACATTAGAGTCATATGCATGAAATCATGAATCAAATTCAACATATTAGCTAATATTCTCCTTTAGCCGATTATCTAGGTCAAGATAGAATCATCAATATGCTTACCTATAGCCGAATACATGCAACACCAATCTATGTATGCATTCATGTGGTCGAGTATACATATTCCAATATGATATCATTTCCATTTCGTTTAACACTTAACATTTACTACATATCAATTAACCCATTTCTTTACTCATGTGGCCGATTATACTTGGTCATACATACACATGATTAAGTTATTTAACACCTAACTCACATAGTCATAGTGTACAAAATCTTAAGGTCCACATATGAATACCCCCAAGTTCCCATGACTTAACCCCTAACCACATTTTTGCCGAGAATTCCTTGAATTTCTAATAGCATACACACATATAATCAATTAACTTAAGCTACCTTTAAACTTTTACTTATCACCTCATGCCAAACCATCAAATGAACTAATTATAATTACATAGGTACTACCAAAGCGAAACCTATGCATACTATTATTCCTTATGCCCAAACCAAAGACCACATTCGCACTTTCATCCACCATTCTACCAAACAAGTAATATTCAAACACAACCAAACTCACATTTCGCCTAGCTCATAACAAGGTAGCCGATTCTTTTCCTTAGTATCTAATGCTCACCTATGATTCTTTTTATAGTTCAAACACTCATCTATCATCATTCACCTAACTTTAACATGAAACAACAAAACTCACCATTTCTCATCCAAATAACATGAACAACAACCATTTCTTGAACATTTTCTCATGACCGATTGCTCATGTTACCAACAAGATTCAAAATTTAAACATGGGCTAACTAAGGGACTTAGTAACTAGCTTAATACATTCAACAATTCCAAAAGCTACCATGAATTACATACCTTATTCAAGACTAGAAGGAGTGGCCGAATATTTTACTTCCCCTTCCCCCTTCTTCTTAGCATTTTCGGCCAAGGATGTTAAAAGATGAACATTTTTTTTTCTTTGTTTTCTTCCTTCAATTCACGGCAATGGAGGAGCAACCTAGCTAATTTTTTTTTTGTTTCTCCTCCTACTAACCACTATTATTTTATTACCCATGTTCTTTATTTTATTATTCCCAACATAAAACACTAACATAAAATGTTTATAATACATTTTAACCCATAGCATGGCCGGCCACCATCCTAAGTTTTGGGTAATTTGACATGCAAGGACAAACATTTTCTAACATGCATCAATAGGCCACTTTAACATTTGCCTAGCACATTTCTAAATTTTCTCACACAAGTCCTATTTAGCAAAATTCACTTACAATTAACAAAATTCAAACATGAAATTTCCACACATGCCTATATACATATAATAAGCATCAAATATAACGGTTAATTATTTTTATGACTCGATTTTGTGGTCCCGAAACCACTTTCCGACTAGGGTCAATTTAGGGCTGTCACAACTCTCCCCCACTTAAGAAATTTTCGTCCCCGAAAATCTTACCGGTAAATAGGTTTGGGTATCGTTCTTTCGTAGAGTTCTCGGTTTCAAAAGTAGCTTCTTCGATTCCGTGTTTGAGCCATAACACCTTTACAAACAGAACCCTTTTGTTTCGCAACTCTTTCACTTCACGAGCTAGGATACGAATCGGTTCTTCTTCATAACTCAAGTCAGATTGAATTTCAACCTCTGATGGACTAATTATGTGCGAAGGATCAGATCTATAACGTCGAAGCATCGGAACATGAAAAACGTTGTGAATCCTTTCAAGTTCAGGTGGTGAAAGCAACCTATATGCAACTGGACCAACTCGTTCGGAGATTTCATACAGCCCAATGAATCTCGGACTCAGTTTGCCCTTACGGCCAAATCTGAGTATCTTTTTCCAAGGTGAAATCTTAAGAAACACTTTGTCTCCCACTTGATACTCAATATCTCTTCGTTTTAAATCCGCGTATGACTTCTGACGATCGGATGCTGCCTTCAGACTTTCACGAATTATTTTTACTTTCGCTCAAAGCATCTTTAATCAAATCAACTCAAATTTTTACTTTCACGAGCTCGGTCCAAAACAATGGTGTACGGCATTTACGACCGTACAAAGCCTCGTAAGGTGCCATCTTAATACTTAATTGAAAACTATTGTTGTAGCGAATTCAATCAAAGGTAAATACCGTTCCCATGAACCACTAAACTCAAGGATGCAACATCTCAACATATCCTCGAGTATCCGAATTATCCACTCGGATTGACCATCGGTTTGGGGATGAAAAGTGCTAAAATGCACTTGGTACCCAAAGCTTCTTGCAATTTCTTCCAAAATCGCGAGGTGAATCTCGGATCTCTGTCGACACAATAGAAATAGGTACCCGTGTAATCTCACAATCGAGAAACATACAATTCAACTAGTTTATCCAATGAAAAATTAAATGCGACGGGGATAAAGTGAGCCGACTTAGTCGATCTATCAACAACAACCCAAATCGCATCTTTCTTACTTGCCGACATGGCAACCCGGATACAAAATCCATCGTGACTCGATTCTATTTCCATTCAGGTATCATGATCGGCTGAAGTAAACCCGTAGGCACTTGATGTTCCGCCTTCACTTGCTGACATATTAAACACTTCGAAACAAAATCGAAAATGTCTCGTTTCATACCATGCCACCAAAATCGAAGTCTCAGATCGTTGTACATTTTCGTACTCCCCGGGTGAATTGACATTCGGCTACAATGAGCTTCGTTCAGAATCATCGAAATAAGTTCTGAATTTCTTGGAACACACAAACGATTTCTGAACCTCAAACAATCGTCATCATCAATTTGAAACTCTGATTCCATATTCAAAACACATTTAGCCCGTCTTGCGACCAATTCATCATCGACTTTCTGAGCTTCACGAATTTGATGAATCAACAATGGTTTGGCCTTTAATTCTGCTACTAACACATTGTCGGATAGAACAGACAAGTGTACATTCATCGCTCGTAAAGCAAATAGTGATTTACGACTTAAAGCATCCGCAACCACATTAGCCTTTCCCGGGTGATAGTCAATGACAAGCTCATAATCTTTTAACAACTCGAGCCAACGTCTTTGTCGCAGATTCAAGTCTCTTTGAGTCATCAAATATTTGAGACTTTGTGATCCGAATATACATGGCACTTCTCACCAAATAAGTAATGTCACCATATTTTCAAAGCGAACACGATGGCGGCTAGTTCGAGATCATGGGTCGGATAATTTTTCTCATGTGGCTTCATTGTCTCGACGCATAAGCTACAACTCGACCCTCTTGCATCAATACGCAACCCAACCCAAGTAGGGATTCATCACTATAAATGACAAACTCTTTGCCCGATTCGGCTGCACTAATCTTCGAGCTTCGGTCAAATAAGTTTTCGATTGATCGAAACTTTTCTGACACTTTTCTGTCCATTCAAACTTAACATCTTTCTGAAGTAGTTTCGATATTGGTGCGGCTATCATCGAGAAACCCTTTACAAAGCGCTTGTAGTAACCGGCAAGCCCCAAAAAGCTCCGAACTTCAGTAATATTTCTCGGAGGCTTCCAGTTAAGTATGGCTGAAATTTTGCTCGGATCAACTCAAATACCCGATGCAGATACCACATGTCCCAAGAAGCTAACCTCTCTTAACCAGAACTCACACTTACTGAACTTAGCAAACAACTGCTTATCCCGTAAAATTTGCAACACTAATCCCAGCTGTTCAGCATGATCGGTTTAATTTCTCGAATAGACCAAAATATCATCGATAAACACAACTACAAACCGATCTAAATACAGTCTGAAGATCCGATTCATCAGATCCATAAATACTGCGGGGGCATTAGTGAGCCCAAACGGCATCACTAAGAATTCGTAGTGACCGTATCTCGTTCTAAAACCAGTTTTGGGTAAGTCCGAATCTCGAATTCACAACTGATAATAACCCGATCTCAAATCTATCTTTGAAAACACTGAGGCTCCCTTTAGTTGATCAAACAAATCATCAATACACGGTAACGGATATTTATTCTTTATTGTCACTTTATTCAGCTGACGATAGTCGATGCACAACCTCATGGTTCCGTCCTTCTATTTCACAAACAATACTGGTGCACCCCAAGGTAAGAAACTTGGTCGAGCGAAACCTCTATCCGTTAACTCTTGCAACTGAGCTTTCAACTCTGTTAACTCGGTTGGTGCCATATGATACGGAGCTATCGAAATCGGTGTAGTCCCAGGTACAAGCTCAATACCAAACTCTACCTCCCGAACAGGTGGTAAACCCGGTAATTCTTCGGGAAAAACATCCGGTATTCACAAACCACCGCACATGATTCAGTTTCTTTTCTAACTCTTTGTCATCAAGTACATACGCAAGGTATGCTTCACACCCCTTTCTTACATATTTCTGAGCCAACATTAATGATATTACAGCTGGCAACCCATTCAAGTCCGTAGACTCAACTCGGATTATCTCGTTATTTACATACCTCAAATCAATGGTTTTTCTTTTGCAATTTACAATTGCATCATGTACGGTCAACCAATCCATACCGAGGATAACATCAAATTCATCAAATGGTAAAAGCATCAAATCAGCCGGAAAACAGGAACCTCGGATTACTAGGGGACATTTCTTACACACTTTGTCAACAAGTACATAACGACCCAAGGGATTCGACACTCGAATTACGAACTCGATGAGACTCAACAAGTAAAGTCTTCTTTGGATGCTAAGGTTTCACATATATAAGAATGAGTAGAACCGGGGTCAATCAAAGCAATCACATTAGTATCAAAGAGAGTAAAAGTACCGGTAATAACATCGGCGAGGAAGCATCCTCGCGTCCAGCGTATAGCATAAGCCCTAGCAGAGCACGAGCCTCGGATCTGGTTGTAGCGTCTCTAGATCCTCTCGACCACCACTAGGATTTCCGTGTTTCTAGATGGTCTACCTCGGCAAGTGGTAGCACCGGTTTCCCACTTTGATTTACATTCTTCTCGGACAATCTCGGGCAATCTTTAATAAAGTGGTCACTAATCCGCACTTGTAACAGAGCGGTCATGGAATCTACAACTCCCGAATGCCATTTACCACAATATCGCACTGCTGTTCGTCTCGACGTTCATTTCCAACACTAGCGACGAAGTGACTCGTGTACCATTGTGGGGTCGATCACGATCTCGTCTAGAAAAGCCCGAAGTGTCTCTAGATCGGCCTAAATCATCTCTAAATTTCTTCGATGACTGTTGAAAGGGCTTTCCCGAAGATCTCTTACGAAACTCCTTTGCTCCCATATCAGCTTTTCTTTTCTCCTTACTGAGCTCCTCGGCTTTGCAAGCTCGCTCGACAAGTACCACAAATTCTCGGATTTCTAAAATGCCAACATACAGCTTTATATCATCGTTCAGTCCATCCTCAAAACGTTTACACATCACAGCTTCTGAAGAAATACATTCTCGAGCATACCGGCTAAGTCTTACAAACTTTCATTCATAATCAGTAACTGACATGGGACCTTGTTTAAGTTCAAGAAATTCCTTCCGTTTTTGATCAATGAATCTCGATCGATATACTTTTTCCAAACTCGGTTTGGAAAAACTCCCAAGTTACTTGCTCTCGGGCAACAGAAATCAACGTATTCCACCAATAGTAGGCGTAATCACGTAGCAAGGAGATAGTACACTTTAGGCACTCATCGGTGTGCAAGATAGCTCATCGAGTACCGAATAGTGTTGTCCAACTAAAATTCAGCTTGCTCGGCATCATCGCTGTCCGTAGCTTTAAATTGATAGCCCGTGTTTTCGATTCATCAGCTGGGGCTTATTTGACCTTATTTGGTCGATTCGGAGGTATTGTAGGTCTGGGGTTGTATTAGTCGGGAATGGAGGTTGTGGAGCAGTAGTATTAGTTCGAATGTATTGGTTGAACCAATCATTCATCACGCTATAAAAAGCTTGTCTAGCTTCATCATTCTGATTACTAGCAATAGGTTGAGAGTCTGTCGGCGCTGTCCCTTGTGCGGGAGTGGCGCTACACTCTCAAGATCATCAGCTACCGTTCGGTTGGGATCGGGATCCATTTCTATAAGGACACACATTTTAACTGTCAGAAATCACCACACTATCACATAAACACATAATGGCATGTATAGCTAGACCCAAACGTATTACGGTAGTCCTAGAATCGACTAAACCGTAGCTCTGATACCAATAAAATTGTAACACCCCATACCCGAGACCGTTGCCGGAGTCGGACACGAGGTGTTAACGGACTTAATTCACTTATTTGCACAGTCCATTTTAAAATTTCCAGACAAGCTGGTTAACTGCGTCACTGTCACCTTAAAAATCATATCTCAAGTTCCAAAACTCAAAAACTAGTTCTGTAAATTTTTCCAGAAACTAGACTCATATGTCCATCTACAAATTTTTTTCTAGAACTTTTCGTCAAGTAAATTAGTACAGTTTATTAGTTAAAGTCTCCCCTGTTACAGGGTTTGACTACTCTGACCTTCATGTATTACGACTTAGATATCTTCCTGTACAGGGATTCAATACTTATACCGTTTATTTATAAAGAAACTAGACTCAAAAAGGAATCTGTACATATAGGGCATGACTTCTAATTATCTCTGGTTAATTTATAGTGAATTTCCAAAGTCAGAATAGGGGATCCATAAATTGCTCTGGCCCTATTTCACTAAAACTTAAACATCCCTTAAAATACGGCTCATATGATTGTTTTGTTTCTTCCATATGAAAACAGACTCATCAAGGTTCGATTACATAATTTATTCACTATTTAATTTCATTCCTACTATTTTTAGTGATTTTTCAAATTCACATCACTACTGCTATCAGCATCTGTTTTTAAGGTAGACTATACCTATTTCATGATTTTCCATGGATCAACTAGAGTTTTGTCATACATAGCACCAAAATGATCGTGATTAACCATTCCAATGGCTAATCGTTACCAACATTTCCATACCACTCAATGAACAACATACAAAATGATTATAACGCTATGGTCAATATATATATAAGCTATTTTCGCATGGCTATCCAAATATATACATTACCGAAGGTACTTGACTAACAACAAAAGGGCAGTCCTATACATGCCATTTTCAGAGTTCAACTAAAAGAGTACCAAAAGGGCTTTGATAGTGTGGATGACTTCGACTTTGACACTCCCGAGTCCGATAGCTGACGAACCAAAATCTATAAAACAGAGAATCAAAGAAACGGAATAAGCATTTAATGCTTAGTAAGTTTTGAGTAATGAAATCATGCACAATCAAGTATAGCATTCATATGACTAAACGAATAGTTTCATATACACATATTCTCAAAATCATACCTACTTCACATTTCCAACCCTTATATTCATACATAAGGTATTAACTTGACTAAAGGCCGGAAGCTTGTTAATCGATTGAGCGAATACTATTTAAAAGGAATCAATTATTCCAATGCATATACAAAACATACCTCATCGTTGGGATTTTACGAGCGTATTAATTGAAATTTTTACAGCAAGATCGCTCATTCAAACCAAGTACCTTGATTTAGCCAGATATAGCTACTCGCTCAAATGCCTTGGGACTTAGCCGGTTAGAGTAACTTCGCACAAATGCCTTGGGACCTAGCCGGATATAGTAACTCGCACAAATGCCTTGGGACTTAGCTCAGATATAGTAACTCGCACAAATGCCTTGGGACTTAGCCGGAATTAGTCACTAGCACAAATGCCTTGGGACTTAGCCGGTTATCATCCGGATATTCATGCACATATCAATAAATCATGACGCATCTATATTTCATTTTCATAACTAGAATTCAAACACAAGTCACTTATCAAGCATTACCATTTTCGCTACCGTCACAAGTATAAACTAGTCACCTCAATATATAATTCAAGTTGAATCATTATATCTCCGTTTATTTGTTATGCTATATGTCATGACTTAATCAAATTATAAACTAAGTTCCATTACTCAAAACTTACCTCGGATTTGTCGAACGACTTCAACGGCTATTCAATTACTTTTTCCTTCCCTTTATCGGATTTAGTTCCCCTTTGCTCTTGAGCTTAATTTAACAAATAAATTGATTTAATCATCTTGAACATCGAGAGAAATTCAAGGTACTTAGTCCATATATATATTGGACATTAGAGTCATATGCATGAAATCATGAATCAAATTCAACATATTAGCTAATATTCTCCTTTAGCCGATTATCTAGGTCAAGATAGAATCATCAATATGCATTCATGTGGTCGAGTATACATACTCCAATATGATATCATTTCCATTTTGTTTAACACTTAACATTTACCACATATCAATTAACCCATTTCTTTACTCATGTGGCCGATTATACTTGGTCATGCATACACATGATTAAGTTATTTAACACCTAACTCACATAGTCATAGTGTACAAAATCTTAAGGTCCACATATGAATACCCCCAAGTTCCCATGACTTAACCCCTAACCATATTTTTGCCGAGAATTCCTTGAATTTCTAATAGCATACACACATATAATCAATTAACTTAAGCTACCTTTAAACTTTTACTTATCACCTCATGCCAAACCATCAAATGAACTAATTATAATTACATAGGTACTACCAAAGCGAAACCTATGCATACTATTATTCCTTATGCCCAAACCAAAGACCACATTCGCACTTTCATCCACCATTCTACCAAGCATGTAATATTCAAACACAACCAAACTCACATTACGCCTAGCTCATAACAAGGTAGCTGATTCTTTTCCTTAGTATCTAATGCTCACCTATGATTCTTTTTATAGTTCAAACACTCATCTATCATCATTCACCTAACTTTAACATGAAACAACAAAACTCACCATTTCTCATCCAAATAACATGAATAACAACCATTTCTTGCACATTTTCTCATGACCGATTGCTCATGTTACCAACAAGATTCAAAATTTGAACATGGGCTAACTAAGGGACTTAGTAACTAGCTTAATACATTCAACAATTCCAAAAGCTACCATGAATTACATACCTTATTCAAGACTAGAAGGAGTGGCGAATATTTTACTTCCCTTCCCCTTCTTCTTAGCATTTTCGCCAAGGATGTTAAAAGATGAACATTTTTTTTTCTTTTTTTTCTTCCTTCAATTCACGGCAATGGAGGAGCAACCTAGCTAATTTTTTTGTTTCTCCTCCTACTAACCACTATTATTTTATTACCCATGTTCTTTATTTTATTATTCCTAACATAAAACACTAACATAAAATGTTTATAATACATTTTAACCCATAGCATGGCCGCCACCATCCTAAGTTTTGGGTAATTTGACATGCAAGGACAAACATTTTCTAACATGCATCAATAGGCCACTTTAACATTTGCCTAGCACATTTCTAAATTTTCTCACACAAGTCCTATTTAGCAAAATTCACTTACAATTAACAAAATTCAAACATGAAATTTTCACACATGCCTATATACATATAATAAGCATCAAATATAACGGTTAATTATCTTTATGACTTGGTTTTGTGGTCCCGAAACCACTTTCCAACTAGGGTCAATTTAGGGCTGTCACAGTACATACCTGTTCAAAGTATCCATTTCACAACACTCACCGATACGTCCCTTTCATCTCTAGTATACCTCCATTTGAGTAGAACTTTACCCGTTGAACACATCGGAATATAATTTGGATACATGGAAAGTTTGCACATAAGTGCCATATATGTAACCAAGCTACCATGTAACCTGCCCATATGTGAACTCGGACTCAACTTAACGAGCTCGGGCGTTTGCATCCATAAGTGAACTCGGACTCAACTCAACAAGCTCGGATGCCTAGTTACATCTCTCAAACTCAGACTCAACTCAACGAGTTCGGACATTCGCATCCATAAGTGAACTCGGACTCAACTCAACAAGTTTGGATGCCCAAATATCCTAGTGACATGTCACTTGTATCCTAATCCATTCCTAAGGTTCAACGGGACCTTTTTCCCAATCATGTGTCTCAACCATCTTCTACGGAATGCCGATACCGATACTCGGTAGTATTTCACATTTTCCAAGTATATCACATAATTTGACATATTATCAAACAATTATCACAAGTATAATATTTCATAATAATTATCATATCATTTAAATAACATTAAAACATTTAAAATAATAACTATGTTACCAAAATTTACATATGAACTTACCTCGTATGCGAAAATGGCTACTTTTACCATTTCGTCTACAACTTGGTATTTTCCCCATTTTAGCCCAAATTTTAGTTTTCCTTGCTCTATCATTTAAAATATAGTCTAATTAGGACTCACATTATTCAAATTGACCCAAAATCATATTTTGGCAAAATTACAATTTTGCCCCTAAACTTTTGCATATTTACACTTTTGCCCTAAAGCTCGTAAATTAAACTTCAGCCTATTTTCTTATGTTTTATGACATGCTGATCATTTTTCCCTTCTATGGCAACATCAAATTCTCACTCTAACATGTACTTATGACTATTAGGTATTTTTACCGATTAAGCCCTTTTGCTCGTTTTCACTTGAAACCGAGTAGCACAAGTTGTCTAACATAATTTAAAACCTCATATTCTATCATAAAACACCAAAATACACAAATTTCACCTATGGGTATTTTTCCAAATATAAAACCTAGGTTAAATTATTGCTAGAATAAGCTAAATCAAGTTACCGGGACTCCAAAAACGTAAAAATCATTAAAAACGAGGCTAGAACGGACTTACAATTGAGCTTGGAAGCTTGAAAAACCCTAGCCATGGTTTCTCCTTGCTATATTCGGCCATGGGGTTGAAGATGAGCAAAATTGGCTTTTAATTTTGTATTTTAATTCATTTTACCCCTAAATGACCAAAATACCCTTACTACTAAACTTTCAAAAAATTCCATCCATGTCCAATTTTTGTCCATAGACTTAGAAATTGGTAAAATTGCTATTTAAGACCTCCTAATTAATATTTCAAAACAATTTCATACTAGAAACTTCTAGAATGCAAGTTTTGCAAATTATTCGATTTAGTCCCTAATTTCAATTTAAGCACTTTATGCATAAAATTTCTTCACGAAATTTTCACACAATCATGCAATCATATCATAGACTTCAAAATAATCATAAAATAATTATTTTTATCTCAGATTTTGTCGTCACAAAACCACTATTCCGACTAGGCCCAAAATCAGGATATTATAACTTTCCCCCCTTTAGGGATTTTCGTCCCCGAAAATCTTACCAGAAAAGTGGTCTTCACTTAGATTCCTCAATTTCATATTCGGTGCTGAAGAACTTTCACTCAGGCGGTGCCTCCAATATATCTCATTAATTTCTCATATATTCTAAAAGTTTACGAACTCATCTCTTAATTGTTCTTAAATTTTCAACCCTTCTCCGTTTCCCTTGTCATCTTGACATAAAACCAGATCTCAATTTGGTTAATGGAGACTAGAATTCCAAGAAATCCAACAATCAAAGAGACCTGAAATTCCATGAATCTGATGAGTAGGAACTCATTCAATACCGATATGATTTATAGATCTCGCCAAACATTTAACAATAGGATGCATCACATTTTCCTCTTTCCGCCATGAAAATATTTCTAATATGGCCTCAAGAATAATCCTTCTCATTTCCATCCCAATATCAACACTGACAAGGATAATTTTGATAGATCCCAATGTTCGGCTTTAACCCCTTTAACAACTCTGATTTTATGTAACATCAAATGCTCTAAACTATCACATTACCTCACTGTCTTGAAACACATCACAATTCATACAACAGTACATTACTGAAAGTCAGGAAATCTTTACTCAATGTAGACTAGTCTAGTTCAGACGCTTCGGTTACCAATATTCTCATCTATCCAAACTTTGTCAACATGTAATAAACTTTTCAGCTTTCACAAGACAAAAACCTTATCGTTCGTAGTGATTTTAACTAATATCCAACTCTTTCTAATAAATATACACTTCTCGTTCAGACTATTTACTCTTTTATCCGTAAAAAAATGAAATTATATTATCAGACTTAAAAAAAATAATCCTGACATAATTGTCACATGAAATCTTTCAAATAAATAATTCACCATACCGAAATGAAACTCGCGCTTTTATCACTTATGCCTTTCTTGATGTCAAATCCTTACGAAATTAGAAAAATCCCAATACTAAAATCACCACATTACCAAGATCAAATTAGAAGTATAGTCATATTTGACATGATTATCACGAGTGAAGAACGACTTGAACATGAGTCTTAATTGACAAATTATGGAACAAAGATAACAAGAAAACCGAATAAAGAAATCCAAGATAGGAAACCCGAATAAAGAAATCCGAATAAATAGATCCGAGGATAAAAAACCCAAGATATGATACTATCTTTGGAGAATCGAAAACCAAACTCATAGAGAAAATATAGAATACCCGATAATTCTTCAAAGAAAGAAAGTCCAAAAGAAAACATCATTTAATCCCACTTTGGAATCAAATATAACAAGAACAATATATCTTCCCATACATATATATCGATGAAGCATCAAGTAGAAGAAAGCGAAACATAATATCTTACGTATTCTCTCATCAATTCTTATCGATGAAATGAAATAGAATACCTGATGAAATATAGCAATATAAATTATAAACCAGTCAGACTACCAATACTTTCATCCAACACCAGAATTAGAAGACATTCCCATATAACAAGAATTTCTTCAAAAGATCAATAGCCATAGAAATATTTACGAGAACGGGTAAACCCATAGAACATCTCAAAAGAGACGCTAAATCATCCGGTCATAACTGTCACACTCAGATAGTTCACATTTCAAATATCATTTCCCCAACTAGTTACGCCATCACAAATTTCATATTAAACCATTCACTAAAGAAGGTCGATTCGAATAAATTTCGATTTACACTTTTCTCGACCTTGCACCTGAATAAATTGATTTACCAAAGAGAATTCCTTTTCTAAGCGGGACGGTGCATAATTCCAATAATCTTTATATCAATCCGATACTTTCATCGACTCGACTTTACTTATCAGCTCATTTTCAATCTCGATCATACTTATAATTATTCTATCTTTGAACTCTTTGGGTTCTCAACGAAACTTATTCAATACAAATCTCATGAAATTCATTATAAGTACCACTTCGGTAAGGGGGAGGGGTTGTAGGACCTCTGACTCGACTTTCTTATACATACACATATGACACAACTTCCATCATCATAGCAACATCATCAAAATCATGTCATTCATTTAGGCAATGCAACATTCATGTTGGCTTACACCAATTTTCCTATTGTCCCATTTAGACAATATACTTATGCATACATTCTATGTTTTCTAGATAGCTCTACTTATCCATTCATTTAATTAAATTAATTCATGCTCATGACATCATATAAGGCCAAACAAACATAGATATTTGCATCACAATCACAACATCCATTTCGTGCATCATCATGTACATATCATTACAATCATATAATTCAGTCCAACAATTTAACATAGATAATTTCATTTCATTATAATCCTTTATCTTATAAAAATTGTATATCATTAACATTCATCAACATTTAACGTCCAATCAAGACAAGGACATTTTCATTCGTATCATGATATTATGACCTTTATTCATACCTCTACTACTTTCTATTTATTCCGTTCATCTTATCAAGTAAGCCACATACACTACATCGTATGAGCATTAAGCAAATATGGATATTTATCACAACATGAACTTTCATCTTACATATTATCACATATGTATCATAAACTTTTATTCATACTTTTCTGAACCGAGACTTATCGTAATCATAACTTTACTCAAATACCTTCGCATAACATTGAACATGGTCAGCGCAACTCGGTTGGAGAGTACCCTGTCTAAATAAGACGGTACTTATACGCGTCAGAAGACATCACACTATCACAGATCAGTGACATGTATAGCTAAACTTTTACACATGCTAGGTTAGTCCAAAAACTGACTAAACCTGTTCTGATACCACCAAATGTAACGTCCCGTACCCGAGACCGTCGCCAGAGTCGAACACGAGGTGTTAACAGACTTAATTAATTACTTAAACAGCTCAAACAATTTATTTTTAAAATTTCCAGTTAAACTAGCAATCTGCATCACAGTCGCTTAAAAATTCATATCTCAAGTTACGAAACTCGAAATCCAATTCCATAAATTTTCCCTGAAAATAGACTCAATTATCTATTTAATAATTTGTTTCTAGAATTTTTGGTCAAGCCAATTAGTACAGTTTATTAGTTAAAGTCTCCCCTATTTCAGGGTTTGACTGCTCTGACCTCTGTGTATTTCGAATTATATATCTCTCTGTACAGAATTTAAATGACTATAAAGTTTGTTTCTATTAAAACTAGACTTAATAAGGAATCTGTACATATAAAGAGTGACTTCTAATTATATTTGTACAATTTATGATGAATTTCCAAAGTCAGAATAGAGGATCCAGAAATCGCTCTGGCCCTGTTTCACAAAATTTTAAACATCTCATAAAATATAACTCATATACCTGTTTCGTTCCATCCATATAAAAATAGACTCATAATTCTTCAATTCCATATTTTATTCACCATCTAATTGTATCTCTACTATTTTTAATTATTTTTCAAACTCACATCACTGCTGCTGTCTGAATCTATTTTATGGTAAATTTTACCTATTTCATGTTTTCCATAGATTAGCTAGTAATTTAGCATACATAACACCAAATATGATCAAGATTAGCCATTCCAATGGCTAATCATTACCAAGCATTTCCATACCACTCAATAACCATATCATAAGACCATATATACAAAATGATTATAATGCTATACATGCCATACTCAAAATATGCAAGCCATTATGCCAAGATGGTATATAGATAGTGTGAGCGAACCTCCGACCGTTCCCGATTTCCGAGCTGGCTTGTCAAAACTACAAGGAATGAAAAGGATGAAGTAAGCATAAATGCTTAGTAAGTTCACATGCAAATAGCAAGTAACATAACCATATAAGCAAACATAAAACATCATTTGCATAGTCATCACCAAGACATTCATATCATATTTTCATTTATCATCTTACCATATTATTGTTATATCGATTTTTCAACCCGAGGGTTAAGTACTTATCTGTTCAAAGTATCCATTTCACAACACTCACCAATACGTCCCTTTCATCTCTAGTATTCCTCCATTTGAGTAGAACTTTACCCGTTGAACACATCGGAATATAATTTGGATACATGGAAAGTTTGCACATAAGTGCCATATATGTAGCCAAGCTACCATGTAACCCGCCCATAAGTGAACTCGGACTCAACTCAATGAGCTCGGATGCCTAGTTACATCTCTCGAACTCGGACTCAACTCAACGAGTTCAGACATTCGCATCCATAAGTGAACTCGGACTCAACTCAACTAGTTTGGATGCCCAAATATCCTAGTGACATGTCACTTGTATCCTAATCCATTCCTAAGGTTCAACGGGACCTTTTTCCCAATCATGTGTCTCAACCATCTTCTACGAAATGCCGATACTGATACTCGGTAGTATTTCACATTTTCCAAGTATATCACATAATTTGACATATTATCAAACAATTATCACAAGTATAATATTTCATAATAATTATCATATCATTTAAATAACATTAAAACATTTAAAATAATAACTATGTTACCAAAATTTACATATGAACTTACCTCGTATGCGAAAATGGCTACTTTTACCATTTCGTCTACAACTTGGTATTTTCCCCATTTTAGCTCGAATTTTAGTTTTCCTTGATCTATCATTTAAAATATAGTCTAATTAGGACTCACATTATTCAAATTGACCCAAAATCATATTTTGGCAAAATTATAGTTTTGCCCCTAAACTTTTGCATATTTACACTTTTGCCCTAAAGCTCGTAAATTAAACTTCAGCCTATTTTCTTATGTTTTATGACATGCTGATCATTTTTCCCTTCTATGGAAACATCAAATTCTCACTCTAACATGTACTTATGACTATTAGGTATTTTTACCGATTAAGCCCTTTTGCTCGTTTTCACTTAAAACCGAGTAGCACAAGTTGTCTAACATAATTTAAAACCTCATATTCTATCATAAAACACCAAAATACACAAATTTCACCTATGGGTATTTTTCCAAATATAAAACCTAGGTTAAATTATTGCTAGAATAAGCTAAATCAAGTTACCAGGACTCCAAAACGCAAAAATCATTAAAAACGAGGCTAGAACAGACTTACAATCGAGCTTGGAAGCTTGAAAAACCCTAGCCATGGTTTCTCCTTGCTATGTTCGACCATGGGGTTGAAGATGAGCAAAATTGGCTTTTAATTTTGTATTTTAATTCATTTTACCCCTAAATGACCAAAATGTCCTTACTACTAAACTTTCCAAAAATTCCATCCATGTCCAATTTTTGGCCATAGACTTAGAAATTGGTAAAATTGCTATTTAAGACCTCCTAATTAATATTTCAAAACAATTTCATACTAGAAACTTCTAGAATGCAAGTTTTGCAAATTATTCGTTTTAGTCCCTAATTTCAATTTAAGCACTTTATGCATAAAATTTCTTCACGAAATTTTCACACAATCATGCAATCATATCGTAGACCTAAAAATAATCATAAAATAATTATTTATATCACGGATTTTTTGGTCACGAAACCACTATTCCGACTAGGCCCAAAATCAGGATATTACAAAAAATCCTTAAATGGGGGAGAGTTGTGATAACCCGAATTAGGGACTAATCGAAATAGTGGTTTCGAGACCACAAAATCCAATATATAAATAATTATTTATGATTATTTTTAGGTCTATGATATGATTTCATGATTGTGTGAAAATTTCGTGAAGAAATTCTATGCATAAAGTGCTTAATTTGAAGTTAGGGACTAAATTGAATAAGTTGAAAAACTTACATTCTAGAAGTTTCTAGCATGAAATTGCTTTGAAATATTAATTAAGAGGTCTTAAATAGAAATTTGACCAATTTCTAAGTTTATGGACAAAAATTGGATATGGATGGAATTTTTGAAAGTTTAGTAAGGAAATGCATTTTGGTAATTTGGATATTAAATGAAATAAAATGGGAAAAATAACACAAAAATGATCATCTTCTCCTTAAGTTGCTGCTGAATTTTGCTGTCCACTATAGCTAGGATTTCAACACTTTTAAGCCTTGATTGTAAGTGATTTCTATGCCCATTTTTAATGTTCTTTACATTTTTTAAATCCTTGTAACTCGGTTTACCTATTTCTACCAATATTTTGAGCTAGGGTTTATATTTAAAATTTTACCCATGGATGATATGTATGAATTTTGATGTTTTATGGTAGAATATGAAGTTTGAGATTGTGTTAAACAACTTTTGCTAAGTGATTTTTCGTAAAAACGAGTAAAATGACATAATCGGTAAAAATACCTAATATTCATAAGTACATGTTAGAGTGTGAATTTGATGTTTCTATAGAAGGATAAAATGATTAGCATGTCATAAAACATAAGAAAATAGGATGAGGTTTAATTTACGAGCCTTGGGGCAAAAGTGTAAATATGTGAAAGTTTAGGGGCAAAATGGTAATTTTGCCAAAGTTCGTACTAGGGGCTGTTTTGATGAATGTGTGTATTAAATAAATTAATTCGGTATTATAGATCAAGAGAAAAGAGATTCGAGTTGAGATCGGGGGAAAAATAAAGTTTACGAGGAATAGACTTGACTATTCTCATTTTGTATCGAGGTAAGTTCATATGTAAATATTGTAATATAACCGTTATTTTAAATCATTTAATGCTATTTATACTATATTATGATTGTTATCATGCAATTCTATGCTTTGTGGTCATTATTGGACAACATGCAAAAATTTTATAAATTATGTGAAAAATGTGAAAGACTACCGAAGTATTGTAATTGGGATTCCAAGGAAAATGGTAAAGGAGTACGAACAAGGAAAGTCCCGTTGAACCTTAGGAATAGATTAGGATATTTGGGCATTCGAGCTCGTTGAATTGAGTCCGAGTTTGGTTATGGGCGGGTTACATGGTAGCTTGGCTACATATGTGGCACTTATGTGCAAACTTTCCATGTATCTGAGTTATATTCCGATGTGTTCAATGGGTAAAAATTCTAGTGAAATGGAAGAATACTCAAAATGCAAGTGACGTATTGGTAAGTGTTGTGGAATGGGCACTTTGGACAGGTATGTACTTAACCCTCGGGTTGAGACTTGATACGACAACAATAATATGGTAAGATGATGAATGATGAATAGAAATGTGATATATGTTTTGGTGATAATATGCTAATGTTGGTTGGTATAATTGTTTTGTTAAGTTATTTGTTATTTGCATGTGGACTTACTAAACATCTATTCTTACTCCCTCCTTTTCATTCTTTGTAGTTTTGAGAAGTCAATTTGGAGATCGGGACGGTCGGAGGTACGCTCACATTATCACTGGACAATCGTGGTATAATGACTTGTAATTTTTGGAAATATGGCATGTATAGCATTCCAATCATTTTGTGTATATAATCGCACATATGGCCCATGGATGGAATGGAAATGTTTGAGAATGATTAGCTATTGGAATGGCTAATCAAGTATATATATGATAACATGTATGCTTTATGTCTTAACTAAACCGTGAAAATCCTTGGAAAGGTAAAATTGGCCACAAAATAGAATTAGACAGCAGTAGTGACATGAATTTGAAAAATCACTAAAAATAGTATAAATTGAATAAAATGATGAATAAGTTAGGGAATCGAATCTTGATGAGTCTATTTTCATATAGAAGAAACGAAACAGGTAAATGAGTTATATTTTATGAGATATTTAAGTTTTGGTGGAACAAGGTCAGAGCAATCTCTGAATCCCCTATTCTAACTTTAAAAATTCACCATAAATTGTAAAAAAAACAATTAGGAGTGGTACCTTACATGTATGAAATCATTATTGAGTCTAGATTTATGATAAATAAATGGCATTGTCATTGAAACTCTGTACAGGGAGATATTTGATTCGAAATAGATAGGGGTCAGAGTAGCCAAAGCCTAAAACAGGGGAAACTTTAACTAATAAACTTTACTAATTTTCCTAACCAAAAATTCTAGAAAACAATTAGTAAGTAGATATATGAGTCTAGTTTTAGGGAAAATTTACGAAATTAGATTTCGAGTTTCGTAACTCGAGATATGGATGTTTTAGTGATTGTGACGTAGTTAGCCAGCTTGTTTGGAAATTCTAAAATAAATTGTTTGAGCTGTTTAATTAATGAATTAAGTCCGTTAACACATCGTGCTCGACTCCAGCGACGGTCTCAGGTACGGGGACATTACATGATAGGTAAATTTTTAACAGATAGTGTGGTCCATTTTCCGGTAATGAGAAACATACTGACATATTTGTTACATTTATTGGGAAGATAGATATTAGGGAAAAAAGAAGTTTGTTTCATTTTTATTACAAGATAGATATGAGGAGAGTAATTGATGGAATGCCCTGGCTCTTTAGTAGGCATCTCATTGAATTTCATTGGCTCGAAAAGGGCGAACCCATTACAAGTCCCTCTAGTCCATGTCAATTTCTGGGTTCAAGTTCATAATTTTCCAATAGGGTTTATATCAGAGGGAATAGTGTGAAATTTTGGAAATTTCATCAATTAGTTCCTAGAATATGATGCCACTTTAGTAACAAAGGGCGTTAAGAGATTTATATGTATAAGGGTTAAGTTAGATGTCTAGCCCCCTTTGAAAAGGTAGAAGTAGATAGTTTTATATAAAAATAGATCAACTTATGCTTTGTTTCAATATGAAAAAAAATCACACTATTTTGTTTTCTGTGTGGAAAATTAGGTCACGATGAAGGGTTTTGCCTAGTTCAGCTAACGTTAGGGTCACAGGAGGTGGTATTTGGATGAGATATCTCCTTAAGAGTACCACCAAAGAGGGACTCACTAGTAGCAAATATATGTATATGGGATGACAATGGGGACGACAATAGGATAGGGATGGAATTGGATAGGAAGAGAGATGAGAGGAGTTTTAGGGATATCTAAACTTCTCATCCTTATCTGATGAGGGGAAGGAGAATGGGGGTTATCCAATAGTCTTAGCCAAGAATGATATTCAGTTAAATAATGATTGTAGTAATTTATCGAGGCATGGGCCAGACTTGTTGAGGTTGTTGATGGAAAGAAAAGGTAACAAATACAATAGATGATTCCAATGGTTTCAGGTAGTAATGATTCAATAGAATCAGGAGTTTCTAATAAAATATTGTCGATTGCAATGAAAATCTTATGCTGGAATGTCAGTGGCTTAGGGCAGCCACAATCTATTAGACATTTCAAGAACAGATTGAGACAAATTTAGCCTCAATATTTGTTTCTCATGGGAACAAATATTAGTGCAAGACAAATTGAACAAGTACAAAAGAAATGTGGATTTGTGAATGAAATTGATATGGATGCCGAGAGATCTAGAGGGGGTGTATCACTGGGCTGGAAGCGCGGCTGTAATGTTACTTTAAGAAGCTTTTCTCCATCGCATGTTGATGTTGAAATAAATGAAGGGGACGAGAAGGTCTCATAGAGGTTTACAGGTTTTTACGGATCACTAGTGGAACTACGAAAGTTAGAATCATGAACTTGTTGTGACAATTGAGTAGAAATAGTTCTTTGCCATGGTTAGTAATGGGAGATTTTAATGAAATAATGTATTCGTTTGAAAAAAGAGGAGGTGCTTTCATGAAAAGATACAAATGATGGCTTTTAGGGAGTTTTGAAGGAATGTAACGTGAGTGATTTGGGGTTCATAGGACAATGGTTTACATAAGAAAGAGGGAAGCTATTGAAAAATAATATATTAGAAAGGATAGATATAGGGGTTGTAATAGCCTATTTTTTAGTGAAATCAGAACAGTGGTTTCTGGACCACAAATCCGATCTGGAAATAATTTTTTTTAATTTATTATATGGTCCGTAATATGCTAGAAATGTCATGTGAAAATTTTGATAATAAAATTTTATCAATTTAGTGCTTAATTACAGGATGGACTAAATCGCATAAAATGCAAAAGTTGAATTCTAGTAGCTAGGAGGATTAAATAGCTATGGAATTCAAAACTTGAGGTCCTTATATAGTAATTAGACCATTAAAGAAAAGTATGTAGATTTTTTGGTGACTCATCCATAGAAATTTAGAAAAAGGGCAATGACTAAATTGAAATTTGAAATAATTTAATTAATTAAAAGATGAAAAAGAAAATATCATCTTATTTTACTCATCTTCTTCCCCAAAAATACATGGAAACCCTAGGGGAGAGAGAAGAAACTTTCATGGCTTAATTGGGTAAGTTTCTTTGTCCTATTTTTAGTAATTTTGATATTTTTGAAACCGGGATAGCTTAATCTATCTATTTGGAAGATTAATTTGAAAAGTTATCAAGGTATGAAAATTAGGTCATGGATGAATATGCTAAAAATTTAAAATTTATGGTAGAAAATGAAAGGTTGTTGATAGATAAACAACTTTTACAAAGTGATTTTTGATGAAAACATAATTTAGGGACTAAAATGTAAAGTTGTGAAAATTGATGAAAAATTATGAAATTTATAGAAAATATGTGCTGCAAATTTTTATGTTGAAATTTTAGTTAGGCTTGGAATACGGAGTAAATTGCATAAATTTCATTTTCCGAGCCTAGGGATGAAATTGGAATTTATAGAAAAGTTAGGGGAAAAATAGTAATTTTTCCTAGGACGAAAATTGATTCCAAATGAATGTGAAATGTATTAAATTGATGATTAAATTTATTTATATAGATCCAGACAACACAAATTCGAGGTTAGATCAAGGAAAATAAAATGTTTCGGATTAGTAGATTTTATACGCAAACCATTGTCGAGGTAGGTTCGTGTAACTTAATCGAGCATGTAAATATGTTAACTTGAATGTTATGATTATATGCAATATAAATTATATTTATGTGAATGTTATAAATGTGTGAAATGATTACATGTTCGGAAATGTTGGAAAAAGGATAAAGTCTAGTTTGAATATTGAATTTCGAGGGATAAATGTGCTTTCCCAAAATGAATGAGGTCATGCATTTGTTACTGACGGGATTTAGCTCGGACGAGTAATCTTATTGATCTCATTATAGAAATTATTTAGCATGGACGGGTAATCTTGATATAATCCTCTTGAACATATATTACAATTAGGATTTAGCTTGGACTGGTAATCTTAATTGAGCTCTTCTGAGCATACGTTACATAATAGATTTAGCCAGGACTGGTAATCCTGTAAAACGATATGTGGCTCGAGAGTGTGGTCCTTGATTAAGTGCCTTATGGGTACTCTTGAATAAGAATTGACGGATTATTGAATTGTACACCTTGAGTGTACTACTTAAGTATCCATCAGAATTTCAATGATTCAATGGACAAAACTCTTGGCATGATGAGAGAATTATGAGATGAAATGATAATGTCTTGAAGAAAAATTGTATTATGAGCTCATCCATGTTTACTTGATATATATGAAAATTTTTTGACTAACATGTTTGATTGAATGCATGTGGTTAGGCAATTTTTCCAAATGGATGGAAAATATGATATTGTATACTTAGATTTAATAAATGGGATTGGTAAGTTCAGTTTCCGTTATGCGAACTTACTAAGCATGTAATGTTTACTCTATTTTATTTTCCCCTATTTTATAGTGCTCAGAAGATCACGAAGGTTGGAGATCATTGGAGCATCATCACATTATCCACTAGCTTATTTTGGGTATATACATAGTAAAATCATTTTGGTATAATGTCATGTATAGGCTAACTTGGCCATAGATGGCTTAAATATGTGGTTAGTAATCTAGCCATTGGAATGGCTAGTAATGGTTGTTTTGATATATATTTGTAATGTCATAATATGGTAGCTACATACATGTTAAATGGTTGTTCAAATTATGCTTAACATAGGGAATATACCAAGGTAAGATTATAAACATATATGCATGTAATGATATGCCATGTTGAATGATAGAGTTTGCTTAATTTGAATGCTTGAAGTGGTTGGTATTTGGATGTGAGTTTAAGTGGAAGTTATTGGTGTGATTTTGGGTGACATATGAAGCTAGAAATGACTCCATTTTGTCTATACGGGCAGACACACAACCTGGTACATAGGTGTGTGGTTAGGCTGTGTGTCCCCTACACCTTAAATTTGAGAAACGGAATGCTCAGAATTGAGCACACGGGCAGAGACACGGGCGTGTGTCTTAGCCGTGTGTGGTACACTGCTTAGAACACGGGCATGTGTCTTCGCCATGTGAAACCTACACCTAAATTCAAAAAATAAAATTAACTACATGGCCGTTGCATGGCTGTGTGCACAAGTCAGAGAGTTACACATGGTCGAACACGTCCTGCAGCACAGGCGTGTCCCAAGGTCACACGGGCATGTCCCTTGGACCACACAGGCATGTGAGCCTTGCACTTTGGAAAATTTTTGAAATGTCGAAGAAATTTCTTAGAGTTTCTGATTAAGACACGATTCAATTTTAATGCTCATATTGAGTATCAAAGGTCTATTTAAGGGACGTTTTGAATAATTGATGCATGATATTCGTAATAGGTTTTAAAGATTTATAAATAAAATGTTCTTGAGACTAACTTATTATCACGATTAAGGTAAGTGTAACTATCAAACAGTAGTATAGTTCAGCAAGACCGGATTGTCGAACCCAAAAGAATTACGAGTACTAGTATTTTTTTCTTTTTTATTATCTAACCTAAAATTTAAGAGGTTTGGTTGTCTAAACTAATTAGTAACTAAGAATGCACAGAAAGAAAAACTTGAGAAAATACTTTTGGGAAAATTTGATTGATTGAGACAATACCTAAGGACAAATACACCTAGACTTCACTTGTTATTTGACTCTGAATCAGATGATTTATTCATTTGACTTGATCCGTAGAAATCCCTAAGTTATATTATTATCTCTCTCGAGACTAATAACGTCTAACCCTAGGTTGAATAATTGAAATCTCTTTCTAATTAACACCCTAGAATTGCATTAAGTCGACCTATGGATTCCCTTATTAGGTTTCACCCTAATCCAACAAAATCTTGTTATCCTATCTCTAGGCACGCAATCAACTCCTCTTAATTATGACAAATTTACTCTTAGACAGGGTCTATTCCTCCTCTGAATAAGAGTAACTTGAATCAATATCCTGGAATATTAAAACAAGAATTAAGAACACATAATTAAGAACAAGTCAAATATTTATCATACAATTCAGGTAATAATAACAAGATCTGTCTTAGGTTTCATTCCTCTTAGGTATTTAGGGGTTTAGTTCATACTTATGAAAGAAAACATCTCAAAAGTATAAAGATAACAAAACATAAGAAAACCCAAAACTCCTGAAGGAACTTGAAAGGAGATCTCCAGTTTTGATGATGAATCCAGCTCTTGAGATGGATCAATTAGCTTTCCTTGAGTAATTCCTTGCTTCCTACTTTGCATCCCCCTCCTAAGTGCCTCTTCAAGTGTTTAAATAGGCTTTTGAATGCCTAAGAGCCCTAAAAATTGGCCTTTTCCGAATAGGACTAAACTTGGACTCAGCAGGGACACGCCTGTGTGCGATTACCCCAGCTCGTGGTCAAGGCTGTTAAATAGGCACAAATGTGTGGTCTACCCATGTAAGTCGTGCTTCGATCCTGCCAAATTGACATGGCTGTGTGACATGCCCGTGTGAGGAAGTCCAGGCCGTGCTGTTTTCCCATATGGGTCCATTTTCTTCATTTTTGGCCAGTTTCTTGCTCTTTTTACTCTCCTATGCTCACCTAAGTATAAAACATGAAATTAAAGGATTAGGAGCATCGAATTCACCAAATCTAAGGAGAAATCATCAGTAAATACGCCAAGCATGGGATAAAAATATGTATAAATTACGGTTTATCAAATACCCCCACACTTAAGCATTTGCTTGTCCTCAAGCAAAATCCTCAACTCATAATCAAAATAAATTCTTCTCAATTTATAATCCCTATTAATAATATCTCAAAATAATCCATAAGTAATCTTACATTGAGAATTTGACTGAAAGAACATCAAATTTCCAAAACATTCTAAGTTGAGTATTTTATCATGAAAGCATAGGTGTCTCCCTTCATCTAAGTAATTACCTTCGACTCAAAATATCACAGAGTTTCACATCCTCACTAAATATTTACTCAAACCACTCGAGGTGTTTAAGAAAAATGCATGAAGCACTCAATAGTCAATAATGAAAGGTCATCACCATAGGCTTGCATGAAAATCAAATCTCCACCACTATATATTGAAATGAACATCAATCAAAAGGTCTTTAAAGGGTTGTAACATGGCTTTGGTTAGGGGTTGTGGTCACAAGCTGAAAGAAAAGGTTAGAATCAAGATTGAATTGAAAAATTTCCTAACTAGAAAAAGTAATTAAACATCAATTGAGTACAAGTGAGCTTCTTCTCAGAATATGGGATTAACACTTAAGCTCAAAAATGGCGAATTACTACTAATATATATGTAAGTATTGTTGTTGTTGTTGTTGTTGTTGTTTTCTTTTTTTTAAGAACAAGTCAAATACATAGAAGAACAAAACATAGCTAAGAAATTAGTTCAAATAAAATCTCGAAAAAAATAGGGATCAAATTAGGGGATTTCATTAATAAGGGGTTATGGGTTAATATTGAGGGTAAATCAATTAATGGTTTGTTAGGCTCAAAGGGGTTCACTAAGGGTTAATTATGAAAGTAGGCTTTTGTGGAGTGAGTGGGTTAAAACTTAGTGCCTTTATCATCTTGACATATCAAATCAAATGGTGTGGTCTTGACATGCATAATCAAACAAGTTCTAGAATAACAATTCAGTACTGACGCACTCAAAGCAACAATAAAAGTGAGCATGAAAGAAATAATAGATGCTCTAAAGGCTCAAAATCTCACAAAAATTATGACTTTTTGATGTTTAAACTTGTGAATTTCAACTCAAGATAATACCTAAACTTGGGAAAAACAACCTAAAAGTTTTTAATTCTTCAAATATCAACTTATCATGCTTGATTCCCTAATGTTTTAAAGTCTAAACACTCAATGCATAAATGCCTATGTTTTAATTCAAGACATATCAATAAAAATCATAAATTAATTAAAATTCATTCTAATAGTGATATGAGTGATTTACGTGAGAATAAGACACAATTCAGGGATTTTTAATGATGATATAAAAGACCTCCCACACTTAAGATGTACATTGCCCTCAATGTGCAAGGATAGATATATTAAAAAAAATAGATATATAATCATAAGATAGGGAGAGAAGTGAAATTTTCTGAATGATAAATAAACTCTTGAATTGGAGTTATGGAGAATAATCGGCCAAAGCAATGATGAGGGTGGAGGAGGACACTCAGGTGGTGGTAGAGGTTCATTAGTCCATAAGTCCTGCGCCATTGGAGTTTTTAGTTCCTGTTTGATGATAAGCTTTAGAGCTCTTTATGATTGTGATAAAATCAGGAACTCTTTAGGAAATACAATGAAGCATAATTATTCTTAATGAAATAACCGAAAAATAAAAATTGTAAAGATATAAAAAGTAATTTCAAAATATAAAGATAAAGCTAAGATAGATAATAGGTGTTTATAGAAAAATTGGGGCACACGGCCGTAGGGCAAGCCTATGTGCCTTTGTTTTAGCCCGTGCGTTTTGTGGTTTTCGAAATTGGGCGCATTGGTGTACTCAGCCATGTTGCACGACTGTGTCAATCTTAGTTCGCTTCTCCCACGCCCGTGTATGCAGGCACACACCCGTGTTAAATTGACAGGTTTGCCCACGGTTTCAAAACATAGGCGTGTTGCACGCCCGTGTTATTTTGGCAGTTTTGCCCACGGCCATGTCGCACGGTCGTGGAAACTTATCGTATCTCGTGTTGGGGAAGAAATTTTTTCCCTGTTTTCACACGACCGTATCGCATGGCGGTGTTGCATCCAATGGTATGTACACGGCCTACGACACGCCCGTGTACCTGGCTGTGTGGTTCTAAGAATCCTGTGTTTAGTGACTCAGTTAGTGAATTAAATGTTAAAGACTAAAATGTAAAGAAGTTAGCACCGTTAGTGTTTGAAGTGCCTTCCGAGAAGCACTTATTTATAGTCTTAAGCTGGACTTACCTCTCTTCTGCATGATCAAGGTGGTGCGAGGAGTTTACACTCCTCATCCCTGCTATCAACTTTATCAACATAAGGTTTAAGACAAGTATTGTTTTACCTTAAAAGTATCGAATTTGGGATGAATTACCTCGACTGTACCATATGGGAAAATACTGAGTACCGTAAGAGGAATTTCTTCATTAGGTTTAGAAGTGGTAATGCGAGGATCTCCTGCATCTAGTAGTACTTTTTCTCCAACCTTAAGTTGATTTGGTGAGGTATTGAGATCGTCCTAGCTCGGTTTCAGTTTATCGGGTGTTCTCAATTTCTCTGTCTGCCATTCATCTAACTCCTCGATTTGTAGCCTTTTTTTTTCATAGGTAAGTTCTTTGTTGTTTGAACATGGCTCATATGCGTTCTTCGTAACTATTTCCTGCACAGAGGGTTTCACCACATGATCAGTACTAGTAGAATAATTTATACAACCACCTTCAATTTTTGATGTGTTACTCGAATTACGAGCTTGAAGGGTGATTATTTTGTCTCCTACATGAAGTGTGAGTTTACTTGTGCCAACATCAATAATGGTTCTAGCAGTTGTTAAAAAGGGTCATCCTAAAATTAAAGGTGTGTTACTATCCTCTTCCATGTCTAGAACAACAAAGTCTACTGGGTATATAAATTTATCGATCTTAACAAGAACATCTTCAATGATACCCCTAGGAAATCTAATGGTTTTATCAGCCAATTGAGTGCTCATCTTAGTTTGTTTGGGTTTCCCAAGACCTAGCTGTTTAAACATTTTATAAGGCATAACATTACTGCTTGCCCTTAAGTCAGCCAATGCATGTTGAACATATAAACTACCAATTAAACAAGGAATCGTAAAACTCCCTATATCTTTCAATTTGTTGGGTAGCTTATTTTGTAATATGGCTGAGCAAACTGCATTCAATTCCACATGTTGTTAAAAGCTCCTTTAAGAATTTGACTGCGTTTGGCATCTGCGAAAGTACTTCAATAAATGATAAGTTTATATGTAGTTTTTTTAAAAGTTTAAGGAATTTATCAAATTGTTTGTCTGATCGGTCTATCCTTGTCGCATTGGGGTATGACACACGAGGTTTATATTCTGTACTTACCAGCTTTGGGTCATTTTAGCCTACCTCATTCTTACCTTTGCTTACCATCATTTCTGGCCCTGGTTTTGCAACTAACCCTTCCTCATCTTGAATGGAAATTGCGTTGAGTTGCTCCCTTGGGTTAGATTCAGTGTTGCTTGGCAGGCTAACTTGTGGTCGTTTAGAAATTAACTTAGCGAGCTGTCCAATCTGAGTTTCAAGCCCATAGATTGATGCTTGTTGATTTTTGAGTGCTGTCTCAGTATTCTGAAAACGAGTTTCTGACACCAAGATGAATTTGGTTAGCATCTCCTCAAGGTTCGGCTTCTTTTCTTGCTGGTAAGGTGGTTGTTGAAAACCCGGAGATGTGGCATTTGATTTCCTTGATCGCCCTACGAGAAATTAGGATGGTTCCGCCAACCTGCATTATAAGTGTTGCTATATAGGTTATTTTGGGGTTTAGAGTTATTGTTACCCATATATTAGACTTGTTCCTCTTCGATGCTAGGGTTGAAGGGTTGATATTTAGTGCATGCTCCTCCTCCATTCAAATCACAACTCATCACTGGATGTACCTGAGTAGAACCACACAAACCGTCAATCTTTTTATTTAAGAGTTCTACTTGGTTAGATAGCATAGTAACTGTAACACCCCTATCCCGTAACCGCCGCCGGAGTAGGTAAGGGCCATTACCGGACTTGTAACTCATGCCAGATCAGTAAAATTTTGAACATTTTCTTGAAGTAAAGATCATTCAATTGGATAATTGATAGACACAACCAGGGATAAAATTTAAAAACTTATAAAAGTAAACATTCAAAAGATGTCATATTCACATGGCTTATATACATTAACCAAAATATCCTCCCACTGCTAGTCTATTCTATACATGCCATAAGATAATCCAAAACATAGCAGTACCAAACAGTGTGTAACATCCTGATTTTCAGGTTTTTCGCGATTCCTCATATTTTAAGTAATTTTCTAAAATTTGGTATGTGATTATGGAATACATAATTTGGGTGTGTAAATGGGCTTATGGAAGGCTTATGAGTTAGCCAAAACCCGGTTGAATTTTTAAATTTTGGACTTAGGAGTTAGGGGTTCTGGCTAGGTGCCCTTATATTGAGTTGTGGGTAAAGTGTATCACAAAAAGAGCTTTGGTAGAGTGGCAAGGGGGACGCCACTAAGCTCCTAAAAAGGTGGCGTGTGGAGCATAAGGGAAGACCTGGGATCGATTCCCTGTGTTGGCAAAAAGGAGTATTTATTTTTATGTGCAGGAAGGGTAAGTGTTGGAACCTAAGTGGATTCTGTAAGAGGAGAGTTGGATCAAGTCAAATGCATGGATTAAGGAGGTATAAGGGGAGAGATTTTAGGGATTTGAGAGAAGGATAGAGCTTAGCCGTTTGGAAGGGGTTAGAGAGGGGAAATCGGCAGAAGGGTATTAGGTTAGTAATTTCTACATTAGGGTCTTAGCTGTGCCGTTTTCTCCTTTGTTTTAGTTTTTCTTCTTTTTTCTTCCCTAGCAGAATCTACCATCCTTCCTCTCATCTTTTCTCCTTTTCTTTTCAAAATCCAGCCTATTACTTTCCTCTACTCATTTATTATTTCTTTCTTTAATCTCTACTTACTTGAAATACCGCAAAAAGTCAAATCGGTGAAGATAGGTGGGTGGCGATTCTTTGTGACCAGCAACCTTTTCTTTCCTTTTCAATAGTTGGCGTTCAATTCCTTTACCTTTTAGGCATCCCGATTCAAGAGGAGGAAGACGTGGTAAGTGCTCAAACTCTAAACAATTCCTAGTGTAACTATGGCCAAAAGCAAAACCCTCTAGTTTAGGGAGGTGGCGAATGTGGGTGTAGGCCTTATGGGGTCTTCTTTTAATATTTTGGTTTATTTATTGAAGGAGCAGCAAGGTGTAGTGTCGAATTGGAGTAGCTTGGATCACCGGAGTGGCTAGACCTAGTCATCAATCGCGACAAAGATAAGATTCCTAAGGCCATTTTGGATGGTGGCCGAATGTGTAAGTATTAGTATTAGATGATTTGAGGTTTGGTTCAATTATGGGAAGCTGATTATTAACTATGGATTATAGGAGAACTCCTGTAGGAGATCTCGTCGAGGAATATCGCCAAACAGGTGTGTAACGAACCCTTTTCATAACTTAAAGCGATAAATGCCGAAAAGCTGAAATGCCGAAATTCTGGCATTTCGAGGACTTGTGAGCAAGCGAATGCTCACTAGTTAGTTAGAATCGATGAGATGATGATTGGGAATAATGGAAACGGTCAGGATGTGTTTTTGGCGTTCACGGTAAGTTGGGCCTCGAGGGGCTGGATTAGGGCCCAATAGGCTTTCGGGCCCATTTGGGTAAATTTGGTAGGAAATGGAAATCTGTTAAATTGCATGTTTAAACTGTTAATACTGTTATGGATATAGGCTAAATGGGCCTAGATGACAGAATCGGCTAAGTAGGGCCCATTAGGGGTTTTTGGCCTAATAACTCGATTTCGCTAAAAATGGGCCAGAATCACTGTTTGCACCCATGAATTGGTTGTAACCGTTAATGAACATGGAAACCCTAATTTTTGGTAAAATTACAAGATTACCCTTATAATATGAAAATGACCGTTTTGCCCCTAGGTAAAAATGACCATTATACCCCTAGGGTTTATATATGAACTTAATGCATGGGATTTTGATAAACCTGATATGTATGATATGCACATGACATGTATGATATGCACATGAATGTATGATATGCACATGACATGTTTGATTTGCACATGATATGTATGATATGCACACGAGATGTTCATAAATGCATTGGGTTGGGTTTTTATATGGATGGAGGAATGCAAAAGGGCTTATGCCCCAGTTATTAAAAGGGCTTATGCCCCAGTTATTAAAAGGGCTTATGCCCCGATTATTAAAGGGCTTATGCCCCGATTATTAAAAAAGGGCTTTGCCCGATTATTAAAAGAGGCTAGGCCTCGGTTATATGATAAAGCACTATCTTTGCCGGTGGAGAGTTATGGCGGGGTGGGTCGAGTTAATCCCCACATGGTGTGTTGGTTGGTACGGGTGGAGAGTAGCGGATGGTGGGTTGAGTAGCCTCCCCAAATGGGTTGCATTCTTTCATTGACATTACATGTGACATAAAAATGGGCCTTTGGGCCATACCGTTTACAGTAAAGGCTTCGGCCCAGTAATATGAAATATGAAAAGGCTTCGGCCCAGTGTTATGAATTATGAAATATGAACAGGGCTATGGCCCAGTACATGTTTGAGATTGGTTTTGGGCTTAGACCCAACAGGCTGTTATTGTTTTGGGCTCTGAAAGGGGCTTGTTGCACACTGAGTTTCCAAACTCACCCCCTTTCCTTAACCTTACAGGTGAGCCTTGATGTGGGGATTTAGGCCGGAGGGGATTCAGAGTAGCCACGGTGATTGTCTTTGGACTTTTAAATAAGAGTTGGTTTTCATTAGTTTCCCTTTAATTACTATTTATTTTTGGGTTGTAATAAGGCCATTTTAACTTTCCTTTTATTTCTTTTCGGGATTATTTTAATTTTAATAACTTCAAACCTGGTTGATAATTATTCAAATAGGCTAGACATAGGACGTGTTTTCAAAACGATACTTGTTTTCAAAAGAGTTCAACACCACGATTAATCGATTTATCAAAGTCGTTCACTTAAACAAATTTAAACTCGATATAACAAAGTTGCAACAACTCGGCTGTGGATCGGGTCCAAAAATGTTTTCGGAAACTTAGCCTAAAAAGGGTATTTTTGAAAATGGTTTTTTTTTAGATGATTTGCGGGGAATATATGTTAAAAAGGTACAAGTTTTTCTGTTTTAAATCAAGAGTTTAAAATAAAGGGAGTTTTCAAATTAAAGTTTTTAAATTTCTATTTTTTGTGATTAAAAACATGGTTTTTCAAGTTCTGGATTGAAGAAAGAAGTGGCGCACTGAATCCCCGGCACCAAGTTTGTAAGTATATTTTTTTTATGATATATGATATGATATTATGAATAGTATTGAGACCCTACTATGATACTTTAGCTAGGGTAGAGCTGTAAACGGTAGGAATGAGACTGTAGCTAGGCTATGATGATACGAAAACAATCCTTGAACTGCTATATCTCCATAAGACATTTTCTTAATAAATAGTGGAACGTTATACTAATTTCATAAAACTCGTAAACAGAAAATTCGATATGAGTACAAGAGGAGCTCGTGGACGAGGCCGTGGACGTGGTCACGGAAGGGTGCAAGCTGAATCTTCATCCTCAGGGCATAGGCCAGCTGAGGAGCCATCTATGCCACAAGCAACGGAGACTGGGTCTTATGATCGGGCTGCGGGGGATGACGCTTTATCCCAAGCCATGTTAAGGGTTTTAGAAAGAGTGGCTGGAGCTAGTACTGGGACGGTGAATAGGGGGTCTATATCGGAGCGACTCCGCCAACGGAGCGAAGTATTTAGGGTGTATCTGGAGTAGCCCCAAATGTGGCGTAATATTGGCTAGAGGCAATGAGCGGATCATGGACGATCTAGGCGCTCGGTGGAGCAAAAGCTAACAGGAGGCGTGTCATTTGCTACGGGACGAGGCATACCGTTGGTGGATCACCGTAAGGAGAGTACCCCAATTGAGCAAGTAACACGGGAATTGTTCAAAACGGCTTTTAAAGGGAGGTATGTTGGAGCAAGCTATGTGGATGCTCGTCGGAAGGAATTCTTGAATCTGACTCAAGGTGATAAGACTGTAGCAGAGTATGACGCAGAATTTTTGAGGCTGAGTTGATATGCTAGTGGCATAGTGGCAACTGAATATGAGCGCAGTGTCCGATTTGAGGATGGTCTCCACGACGAGCTTAGGATATTAATAGCTCTGCAGAGGGAGCGTGGTTTTGCTGCATTGGTAGAAAAGGCAAAAATAGCCGAGGAGGTGAAGCTGACTGAGCGACAGAATCGTGAGAAGGATCGACCCAAATTCAAGAGGGATTTTAGACCCTCAAGTGCCGCGAATCGAAATGTTAAAAGAGCAAGGATGGAGGAACCGATTCGGCGGTTCCATAAATACTTATAGACGCTTGAGCTTGCAGGGACTGTGGTAAGGTGCATATGGGGGAGTGCTGGAAACGAACTGGAGCATGTTTTCGATGTGGGTCTAAGGAGCATAAGTTTAGAGAGTGTCCTCGGAGGACAGCTCAGGAGCTAGCGGCGGAGCAAAGGGATGTCCAACCACGGCGAGGAGGACCACCACCACAGAGGGGTCGTGGGCAAGGTAGAGGTGGCAATGGTAATGGACGAGGACGTGGGGCACCTGGCAGAGGTGCTAGACACGTTGAAGCTCGACAACCAGCATTGGTTTATGCTGCACGACGTCGTGAGGAGGGTGACGCTCCTGATGTTATAACGGGTACGTTTTTCATCCATAGCATGCCTTACACTGCTTTGATTGATGTGGGTTCCACCCACTCGTATGTTGCTTGTGATGTATCTGGGGCTTTGGATGTGCTTCCTGAGAAGACTGTGAGTGGGGTATCAGTGATAAGTCCATTGGGACATTCGGTTAAGGTAGATAAAATTTTTAGGGCGATCAGTTAGTGACACAAGATAAAATCTTTGAAGGAGATTTGATGGAGCTGCCATTTTGGGATTTTGATCTTATCTTGGGAATGGACTGGTTAACTAAGCACAAGGTGACGTTGGATTGTGCTGCAAAAAGGATGGTACTAAGAACTGCCGAAGATGAGAAGATAATGGTCATAGGGGAACAAAGGGACTATTTGTCCAATGTTGTTTCGGCTTTAAGAGCCGAGAAGTTGATTCGGAAAGGTTGTGAGGCGTACTTGGACCTTATAAGTCAAACGAGACTTGAGGAGATAACGGTAGGGCTGGTTAGGACTATTAAGGAATTTCAGGATGTATTCCCAGATGAACTTCCTGGATTACCCCCGAGTAGAGAAGTCGAGTTTGGAATCGACTTACTACCTGGAACAGCTCCTGTGTCCATTGCACCTTATAGGATGGCACCAAAGGAGTTGGTAGAACTGAAAGCTCAGATTCAAGAGTTGTTGGATAGAGGGTTTATAAGACCAAGTGTTTCCCCATGGGGAGCACCGGTACTGTTCGTAAAGAAGAAAGATGGGAAGATGGGACTATGCGAATGTGTATTGACTATCGGCAGTTGAATAAATTGACTATCAAGAACAAGTATCCGTTACCAAGAATCGATGATCTGTTCGACCAATTAAAAGGAGCCTCGGTGTTTTCTAAGATTGACCTTCGGTCGGGATATCATCAATTAAGAGTTAAAGAGGGGGATATTTATAAGACGGTGTTCAGGACTTGATATAGTCATTACGAGTTTCTGGTAATGCCTTTTGGGTTGACTAATGCACCGGCAGCATTCATGGATTTGATGAATCGGGTATTCCAACCATACTTGGATCAGTTCGTAGTCGTTTTTATTGACGATATCTTGGTGTATTCGGAAACGGAAGAGAAGCATGATGAGCATCTTCGTGTAGTCTTGCAAGTGTTAAGGAGAAGCAACTTTATGCAAAGTTTAGTAAGTGCGAGTTTTGGTGAAGGAAGTTACCTTCTTGGGGCATGTTGTGTCTGCCGGGGATCAAGGTGGACCTCGAAGATTGAAGTAATTTTGGAATGGAAGCCACCAAAGTCGGTAATGAGATTCAAGTTTTACGGGGTTGGCGAGGTTATTATCGGAGATTCGTGGAAGGATTTTACGTGTTGGCAAGACCGATTAATCTAAACTTATAAAGAAGGGAGCACCTTTTGTTTGGACAAATAAGCAGAAGAGGCTTTTGAGAAGTTGAAGAAGGTTTTGATGGAAGCGCCAGTTTGATTCACCAGTCCGGTAAGGATTTCCTGTGTGTACAACGATCGTCACATGTAGGTTTGGGCTGCGTGTTGATGCAAGAGGGTAAAGTGGTCGCTTATGCTTCACGACAGCTTAAGCCGTATGAGGTGAACTACCCTACGCATGACTTGGAATTGGCAGCGGTAATCTTTGCACTTAAGATATGGAGGCATTACCTGTATGGAGAGAAATGCATCATCTATACGGATCACAAGAGTCTTAAGTACTTGCTGACTCAAAAGGAGCTGAATCTTAGGCAGTGAAGGTGGATAGAGTTGTTAAAGGACTACGACTGTTCGATCGAGTATCATCTAGGTAAGGCGAATGTCATGGCTGATGCGCTAAGTCGAAGGGCTGTAGCGGAATTAAAGGCGATGTTTGCTCGTCTAAGTTTGTATGACGACGGAAGTTTATTGGCAGAGTTGCAAGTAAGACCGACTTGCGTAGAACAGATTAAGAAGCAATAGTTGGAGGACGAGTCGTTGGTTTCTCGGTTTCAGCAAGTTAAGGGGGAGAATCCTGACTTTGGGTTAAATAGTGAGGGAGTTCTTTGTTTTCGAGGAAGAATTTGTATGCCGAAAGACTCCGACTTGAGATTGATGATTTTGAAAGAGGCACATAATGGACCTTGTGCTATGCATCTAGGAGGGAGTAAGTTGTATCGTGACTTGCGAGAGCAATATTGGTGGCCTGGGCTTAAGCGAGAAGTGACCGAATTTGTAGGGAGATGTTTGACATGTCAACAAGTGAAGGCCGAGCATTAACTACCTTCGGGATTGTTACAACCGGTAAAGATACCACTTTGGAAGTGGGAAAGGGTAACTATGGACTTTGTGAGTGGGTTGCCGTTGACACCTTCTAAGAAGGATTCGGTTTGGGTGATTGTGGATAGACTCACGAAATCTGCTCATTTCATACCTGTCCGAATCGATTACTCACTTCAGAAGTTGGCCAGATTGTATGTGACGGAAATAGTACGGTTGCATGGTGTGCCAGTATTGATAATTTCAGACCGAGACCCAAGGTTTACATCTCGGTTTTGGCAGAAGTTGCATGAGGCATTGGGAATGCAATTGGATTTCAGTACGGCTTTTCACCCTCAGTCGGATGGGCAGTCGGAGAGGGTTATTCATATTTTAGAGGATATGTTGAGGGGTTGTGCTATTGAGTTTAGAGGCAGCTGGGAGGACCATTTGCCATTGGTGGAGTTCGCGTATAACAACAGTTACCAAGCAAGTATTCAGATGGCTCCATATGAGGCACTATATGGGCGAAGGTGTCGTTCGCCTACTTGTTGGGCAGAATTGGGGGAAAGGAGAATACTTGGACCAGAGTTGGTAGCTGATACTGAAGACAAGATTAGGGTGATCAGAAAGAGGTTAAAAGAGGCGGCGGATCGACAAAATTCTTATGTCGATCTGAAGCGTAAGGATATTGAATATGCGGTAGGGGACATGGTCTTTTTGAAAGTTTCGCCTTGGAAGAAGATTTTGAAATTTGGTAAGAAGGGTAAGTTGAGCCCACGGTTTATTGGGCCTTACCGAATTACTAAGCGGATAGGGCCGGTGGCTTATCAGCTGGAGTTACCTCGAATCGGATCGCATTCACGATGTCTTCCATGTGTCCATGCTAAGGCGATATCGTTCGACCCAACTCATATCGTGCCGATTCTGCGAAGTTGAGGTGCGGTCGGATTTGACCTTTGAAGAGGAACTGTGCAAATACTTGATCGTGATGTCAAGGTGTTGAGAAGGAGGTCATCCGTTGGTGAAGGTACTTTGGAGGAACCATGGCAAGGAAGAAGCTACTTGGGAGACCGAAGAGGCAATGCGTCGTGATACCCTCAACTGTTTGGATTAGGTAAATTTCGAGGCGAAATTTCTTTAAGGAAGGTAGAGTTGTAACATCCCGATTTTCGGGTTTTTACGATTCACGATATTTTAAGTAATTTTCTAAAATTTGGTATGTGATTATGGAATTCATAATTTGGGTGTGTAAATGGGCTTATGGAAGGCTTATGAGTTAGCCAAAACCCGGTTGAATTTTTAAATTTTGGACTTAGGAGTTAGGGGTTCTGGCTAGGTGCCCTTATATTAAGTTGTGGGTAAAGTGTATGACAAAAAGAGCTTTGGTAGAGTGGCAAGGGTGACGCCACTAAGCTCCTAAAAAGGTGGCGTGTGGAGCATATGGGAAGACCTGGGATCGATTCCCTGTGTTGGCAAAAAAGAGTATTTGTTTTTATGTGCAGGAAGGGTAAGTGTTGGAACCTAAGTGGATTCTGTAAGAGGAGAGTTGGATCAAGTCAAACGCATGGATTAATGAGGGATAAAGGGAGAGATTTTAGGGATTTGAGAGAAGGATAGAGCTTAGCCGTTTGGAAGGGGTTAGAGAGGGGAAATCGGCAGAAGGGTATTAGGTTAGTAATTTCGGCATTAGGGTCTTAGCTGTGCCATTTTCTCCTTTGTTTTAGTTTTTCTCTTCTTTTTCTTCCCTAGCCGAATCTACTATCCTTCCTCTCATCTTTTCTCCCTTTTCTTTTTCAAAATCCAGCCTATTACTTTCCACTACTCATTTATTATTTCTTTCTTTAATCTCTACTTCTGCCGAAATACCGCAAAAAGCCGAAATCAGTGAAGATAGGTGGGTGGCGATTCTTTGTGACCAGCAACCTTTTCTTTCCTTTTCAATAGTTGGCGTTCAATTCCTTTACCTTTTAGGCATCCCGATTCAAGAGGAGGAAGACTGTGGTAAGTGCTCAAACTCTAAACAATTCCTAGTGTAACTATGGCCAAAAGCCGAAACCCCTCTAGTTTAGGGAGGTGGCCGAATGTGGGTGTAGGCCTTATGGGGTCTTCTTTTAATATTTTTGGTTTATTTATTGAAGGAGCAGCAAGGTGTAGTGTCGACTTGGAGTAGCTTGGATCACCGGAGTGGCTAGACCTAGTCATCAATCGCGACAAAGGTAAGATTCCTAAGGCCATTTTGGATGGTGGCCGAATGTGTAAGTATTAGTATTAGATGATTTGAGGTTTGGTTCAATTATGGGAAGCTGATTATTAACGATGGATTATAGGAGAAATCGTGTAGGAGATCTCGCCGAGGAATATCGCCAAACAGGTGTGTAACGAACCCTTTTCATAGCTTAAAGCGATAAATGCCGAAAAGCCGAAATGCCGAAATTCTGGCATTTCGAGGACTTGTGAGCAAGCGAATGCTCACTAGTTAGCTAGAATCGATGAGATGATGATCGGGAATAATGGAAACGGTCAGGACGTGTTTTTGGCGTTCACGATAAGTTGGGCCTCGAGGGGCTGAATTAGGGCCCAATAGGCTTTCGGGCCCATTTGGGTAAATTTGGTAGGAAATGGAAATCTGTTAAATTGCATGTTAAAAGCATTATCTTGTTATGGATATAGGCTAAATGGGCCTAGATGACAGAATCGGCTAAGTAGGGCCCATTAGGGGTTTTTGGCCCAATAACTCGATTTCGCTAAAAATGGGCCAGAATCATTGTTTGCACCCATGAATTGGTTGTAACCGTTAATGAACACGGAAACCCTAATTTTTGGTAAAATTACAAGATTACCCTTATAATATGAAAATGACCGTTTTGCCCCTAGGTAAAAATGACCATTATACCCCTAGGGTTTATATATGAACTTAATGCATAGGATTTTGATAAACCTGATATGTATGATATGCACATGATATGTATGATATGCACATGACATGTATGATATGCACATGATATGTATGATATGCACACGAGATGTTCATAAATGCATTGGGTTGGGTTTTATATGGATGGAGGAAGTGCAAAAGGGCTTATGCCCTGATTATTAAAAGGGCTTATGCCCGATTATTAAAAGGGCTTATGCCCAGATTATTAAAAAAAGGGCTTTGCCTGTTATTAAAAGAGGCTAGGCCTCCGGTTATATGATAAAGTAGCTATTTGCCGTGGAGAGTTATGGCGGGGTGGGTCGAGTTAATCCCACATGGTGTGTTGGTTGGTACGGGTGGAGAGTAGCGGATGGTGGGTTGAGTAGCCTCCCCAAATGGGTTGCATTCTTTCATTGACATTACATGTGACATAAAAATGGGCCTTTGGGCCGTACCGTTTATAGTAAAGGCTTCGGCCCAGTAATATGAAATATGAAAAGGCTTCGGCCCAGTGTTATGAATTATGAAATATGAACAGGGCTATGGCCCGGTACATGTTTGAGATTGGTTTTGGGCTTAGACCCAACAGGCTGTTATTGTTTTGGGCTCTGAAAGGGGCTTGTTGCACACTGAGTTTCCAAACTCACCCCCTTTCCTTAACCTTGCAGGTGAGCCTTAGTGTGGGGACTTGGGCCGGAGGGGATTCAGAGTAGCCACGGTGATTGTCTTTGGACTTTTAAATAAGAGTTGGTTTTCATTAGTTTCCCTTTAATTACTATTTATTTTTGGGTTGTAATAAGGCCATTTTAACTTTCCTTTTATTTCTTTTCGGGATTATTTTAATTTTAATAACTTCAAACCTGGTTGATAATTATTCAAATGGGCTAGACTTAGGACGTGTTTTCAAAACGATACTTGTTTTCAAAAGAGTTCAACACCACGATTAATCGATTTATCAAAGTCGTTCACTTAAACAAATTTAAACTCGATATAACAAAGTATGGCTATGGTTGTGGGCATGTCAGGATTGGATCCAATCAAAGAGCTTGGTACTTAGCGACCTTCATGGCTCACCTCCTTTATCTCGGATACCTACCGGTGCCCGACTTCCATACACCTTGTTAACTCAACAAAATATATGGTTTTTAAAACACTAAAACGGAACGTGGGTTTTTAACTCCAATGTGGCACGTCAGATTCGGCCATAACGTCTGGGCTGGGTTTGGGGTGTTACACAGTGGATAGTGATAGTGTGACAAGTTGCTGATGATCCCCGAGCAAAAAGGCCAGGATCAACAATCTATAAAACAGAGAAACATAACAACAGAGTAAGCTTTTGTAAGCTTAGTAAGTCTTAAGCAATTTAAAACCAGTGAACTCAAATATAACCAATTTGTTTATTTGATTCACATATAACATTTCATTTCATATCTATAGTTATCCTCATCGGACAAATCAAAATGTATATCTCCCAATATCCTATAGTATTTCTCCATAACCGAATACTCACATATTCATATGGCATTTTCATATTTGGTTTTCACTTTACAATCATGATTTAATTCTGATGGGTCTAACATGTACAAGTATTTATCACATACCTGACCAACCAAATTAAAAGTCGATCTTACGAATTCTCATATAACCTCTTTCTAGGTGTACTACCCTTTTTGGCCGAATATACACAATTATGTAGTACACAATAAGCAGATAAATTCTCACTTGATAGTGATCTCTTATAAACATAGGTACATTACATATTTTCACCTAACTTTTCACATTGACCAAATGCACAATAATCATAGAACAGTCTTATTGCTTTACTCACATATGCATCACATAACAACCTTGTGATTTAATCCAAATCAATCTTAAATATAATCTCAAAATACATACCTGACCAACTTAATGCATTGAACATATTTATTACCAATTGTTACTGTGAAGTCGTATAATCTTATGCTTTACTCGAATCTTCAGCGAGACCTTTAGCTCGAATAATCTCCACACGTAGTTATCGGGTCTTACCCGGACAAAATCTCCACACGTAGTCATCGGGTCTTACCCGGAATATATTTCCAGGTTTCATGTACATTTAATCACATGTTACAACATTCACATCGACTGTCATATTTGTAATTCATTTGCCTCATCAAATATCTAATAATACACACCTTTCACATTTGGTCATTCGGCCACAATATATACACTTCTCATACATATTTTACATTAGCCATACGGCTTTACCACATATACATATCTCATACATATTTCACATTAGCCATTCGGATTTACCGCATATATATATCTCATACATATTTCATGTTAGCCATTCGGCTTTACCACATATATATATCTCATACATATTTCATGTTAGCCATTCGGCTTTACCACATATACATATCTCATACATATTTCACATTAGCCATTCGGATTTACCACATATACATATCTCATACATATTTCATGTTAGCCATTCGGATTTACCACATATATATATATCTCATACATATTTCATGTTAGCCATTCGGCTTTACCACATATACATATCTCATACATATTTCACATTAGCCATTCGGCTTTACCACATATATATATCTCATACATATTTCATATTAGCCATTCGGCTTTACCACATATACATATCTCATACATATTTCACACTAGCCATTTGGCTTTACCACACATATATATATTTATCTTGTACATCAATTTCAGCAATAGCTTATAAGCAACTCAAATAGTTTCATCAATGTTTACAACAAAATCACATATTCACTACAAGCTATTTTCCTGAGCAATAGTCATTAAATTATTTGTAACTGGAGCTACGAAACTCCAAATGAAGTGCTGTTAATTTTCCTTGAAAACAGACTCATATATCTTCTATCCATAAAATTTTCAGAATTTTGGTTTGACCAATCAGTACCAAAATTTTTCTTAAAGTTTCCCTATTTCACTTTGTTTGACTATATCGACCACTCTTCACTACTGAATCAACTTTCTCATTGTACAGAATTCAAAATATGTTCTTGTTTATTTCATTTGAAACTAGACTCATTAAGGAGTCTAAGCATATAAATTTTATCTTATAACAATTTTTTGTGTGATTTATAATGATTTTCTAAAAAAATAGGGATTTTGGAGTCATTCGATACTTTATCTCACACAACTTTAAATATCTCTTTATAGGAAATTCCTTTGCTTACACGGTTTCTTTTATAAGAAACTAGACTAATTAATATTTGATTACATATTTTATTCAGCCTATAATTCCACACCAACAATTTATGGTGATTTTCTAAAATCACGTTACTGCTTATTGTCCTAAGCAAATTATTACAATTTGCTCTTAAATTTCAAGTCCAAACACTTATGAACTTACCATTTGAGTTTAAAACATATCATGGCCACATCATATCTTATTAAATGAACTCATTATGTCCTATTATGATTGAATTTACTCAATGTTTAATCACTTAAAACTTACCTCGGAAGTGGTCGACGACTAGATACCCACGGCTATTCGTTTACTTTCTCTTTTCCCTATCCGACTTTGATCCTCTTTGCTCTTAAGCTTAAGTAAAACAATAGATTTGCTTAAGTACTTAACTAATATTATTCACTTAACAATCACATTTGGCAATCACATATCATTTAATCTATATCTAAAACAATAGATTTCAATATGTATCATATTTAATAAAACATGCCATGACTCGATTTCATGCTTATTTAATTTATATCTAATTCACATTCACAAGCAAAGAGTCACTTAATTTATCATGCTTTCTTATACATGAATTTAATCATATTGCGAATGTCCTTATGTGTACATGGTACATACATAAGGCATATATATATATATACCTATATATGACCATTACAATTTAAACATTTAATCATAATCAGCAAGCTTTATTTCAACTATTTAAGGTGCAAACCAATTATGTTATTCATTAACATTTCGTCATATTAAATCTTTGATTAACCAATTTAACACATACCAAAATCCAATCATACATCTAACCTTTATCTCAATACCAAACCGAGTTATAAGATTATACATTACACTAAGCATATCATTAAACATACCTATTCAATTTAGCTAATTTCATAGCCAATTAATCACCTTACCCCACATTACTCAATGCCGAATATTAACCCAACATCTCAAGCATAATCACCATGAAACTTACCTTAATACACATTTTATCCCATTGCTGAATACATATATATATCATCAAATAAATATTTATTCACATAACAACAATTCATTCACATCTCTATAAATGATCATAATCGGACATTATAAACAAATCAACTAGTTTAGCATTCAAATTCTTCTAACCATTCCTCAATCACTTACTCAATGAACAACAATCCAAGCACATCAAAGCATAGTCGAATGTATCATTCTTCTTAAATTCAAAAATAAATGCATGGGCTAACTTCAAAATCTATTTAACAACTCAACTTTACCAAAATTATCAAGAAATTAAGCCAAACATACCTCCAATTGCTAATATAATTGCCATATGTCTAAGGGCCCCCTTTTGTTCTTCTTTGATCCTAAGAATCGGCTATTGAGAGAAAGAATGGATAAAACTTTGTTTTCATCCCTTTTTTTCCATTATAAAACTTTATTTCATATTTTATAAGTCTTTATTTAATTCTTTAACAAAATGTATATAATATCATTTATTAGCCATCATTACAACAAATAAAATACATATTTTCTCACCTAAAACCATCATGGTCGGCCATTATCGTGAAAAATGGGGACTTTGACATGCAAGTCCCCATATTTAATCCATGAAACAATTTGGCCATTTTAAAAATTAACCAACACATTTTCAATGTTTCTCACATAAGCCCTTTTGATTAAATTCGCAGTCAATTGACAAAATCAAAGCATCAATATTTCACACATAAATTGTAACATAAAATAGACATGAAATTTAACAATCAATTATTTGTGTGACTCAGTTTTGTGGTCTCGAAACCATTTCCCGACTAGGGTCAAATTAGGGATGTCACAGTAACCGCGTCGATGTTGAAAACACCGGCTGCTTTCGTCGATTTTGTTCTCATAACTTGCCACTGATAGTTATTCAGTGACATCTCCTCAATAAATTCGTAAGCCGCCTTAGGTATCTTATTATTGATAGTTCCTCCAGTGATTGATGCTCCTCCAGTGACTGCATCAATCATTTGCCGAGTCAAAGGATTTAAGCTATTATGAAACGTTTGAACCTGTAGCCAAAGCGGTAACCCATGGTTAGGGCACCTTCTCAAAAGGTCCTTATATCTCTTCCATGCATCGTAAAGTGTTTCTAAATCCATCTGCACAAAAGAAGAGATATCATTACGTAATCTGGCTGTTTTAGCCGGTGGAAAATATTTTAATAGGAGCTTTTCGGTCATTTGTTCCTAAGTAGTGATTGACCTCGTGGTAACGAGTTCAACCATTGTTTAGCCTTATTCCTGAAAGAAAAGGGAAACAACCAAAGGCAAATGGCGTCATGAGAAACGCCACTAAATTTTAAAGGTATCGCAAAATCCTAGGAAATTTGCCAAGTGAGCGTTGGGATCCTTGTCCTGCAAACTATCAAACTGAACAAACTATTGTATCATTTGAATTGTGGTAGGTTTTAGTTCAAAATTATTTGCAGTAATAGCAGGTCTAACTATAATTGACTCAGTTCCTGTTAACTTAGGTTTTGCATAATCATACATAGTGCATGGAGTAGGATTCTGATTTACTGGATCAACAGCAATCGTAGGAGGTAGTGGATTTTCTTGGTTTTCAGCCATCTCCTTGGTTGGGGTTGAAGTATCGTCCTCTTGCTCATCCTCTGTGTATCTTAGGCTTCGCCTTATTTCTCTCCAATTTCTGTGAACTGTACGGTCGATCTCGTCATCAAAAAGTAGTGGTCCTGACGAGTTTCTTCTGGTCATAAACTAGAAAAACCTATCAGAAGGAAATAAGAGAAAAATTAGAAAAGAAAATAAAAATTTAAATTGTAATAAAAGTAAAGTGGCTAAAGTAATAAAAATCAAGTTTTCCTAATATCCTAGTTCCCCGACAACGGCGCCAAAAACTTGATGCGTGATATTCGTAACAGGTTTTAAAGATTTATAAATGAAACATTTTTTAGACTAACTTATTATCACTATTAAGGCAAGTGTACCTATCTAACAGTAGTATAGTTCAGCAAGACCGAATTGTCGAACCTAAAGGAACTACGAGTACTAATATTTACTTCTTTTTTATTATTTAGCCTAAAATTTAAGAGGTTTGGTTGTCTAAACTAATTACTAACTAAGAATGCACAGAAAGAAAAATTTGGGAAAATACTGTTGGGAAATTTTGATTGATTGAGACAATACCTAAGGACAAATCCACCTAGACTTCACTTGTTATTTAACTTTGAATCAGACCATTTAATCATTTGACTTGATCCGTAGAAATCTCTAAGTTATATTATTATTTCTCTCGAGACTAATAACATCTAACCCTAGGTTGAATAATTGAAATCTCTTTCTAATTAACACCCTAGAATTGCATTAACTCGATCTATGGATTCCCTTATTCGGTTTCACCCTAATTCGAAAAAATCTTGTCACCCTATCTCTAGGCGCACAATCAACTCTGCTTAATTATGACAAATTTACTCTTAGACAGGGTCATTCCTCCTCTGAATAAGAGCTTAACTTGAATCAATATCCTAGAATATCAAAACAAGAATTAAAAACACATAATTAAGAACAAGTCAAATATTTATCATACAATTCAGATAATAATAACAAGATCTATCTTAGGTTTCATTCCCCTTAGGTATTTAGGGGTTTAGTTCATACTTATGAAAGAAAACATCTCAAAAGAATAAAAATAACAAAACATAAGAAAACTCAAAACTCCTGAAGGAACTTGAAGCGAGATCTCCAATCTTGATGATGAATCTGGCTCTTGAGATGGATCAATCGGCTTTCCTTGAGTAATTCCTTGCTTCCTACTCTGCATCCCCCTCCTAAGTGCCTCAAGTGTTTAAATAGGCTTTTGAATGCCTAAGAGCCCTAAAAATTGGCCTTTTTCGAATAGGACTAAACTTGGGCTCGGCAGGGACACGCCCGTGTGCAATTACTCCAGCTCATGGTCAAGGCTGTTAAATTGGCATGGGCGTGTGGGCTACCCGTGTAAGTCGTGCTTTGATCCTGCAAAATTGACACGGCCGTGTGACATGTGACATCCCAAAATTGACCATAGTCGGGATGTGGTTTTGGGACCACAAAACCGAGACACAAGAATAATTAATTATTATTTTCTATGTTTATTGTGCATGAACGCACATATGTGAAAATTTCGTGCCTTAATTTCGTCATTCGTAGGTGAAATTTATTAGAAAGGACTTATGTGAGGAAATTGAGAAATGTGCTAGGCTAATGTTAAAGTGGCCTATTGATACATATTAGAAAATGCTTGGACTTGCATGTCAAATTGCCAAATTTTCCTTATGGTGGCGCCAAGTTAGATTGATGATGGGCAATATATTTGTTTGCCTTAGATATTATAATAAGAAATTGGATTATGGGAGACAAACTAAAATAAAGAAAGGAATTAAAAAGAAAGGGAATAAAATAAGAAAAAAAAAGTGTGGATGCCTCCCCCAATTTGCCGTGAATGGAGCAAAGAAAGAAAAAAAGAGAGCTTCATTTCCTTTGGTTCTCTCTTAGCGAATTGAAGAAAGAAAGGGGAGGGAGATTTCGTCAACTTTAAGCTCAAAACAAGGTTAGTAATTCATGTTAGATTTTGAAATTTCAGCTTAATGAAAGTTGATTACTAAGTTCTTTAACTAGCCCATGTTAAAATTTTGGATTTGGGTGGTGCATGAAGTATTCGGCCATGGTAGATAGTGAAGGAGTTGATTATTTTCTTTGTGTTAAATGAGTGATTGTGGATGGGTGAAGTGTGAGCTAGTTAAATATTCATATAGTTAGGTTGGATGATAGGAAGAAAAAATCAGCTTGTGTATGTACACTAAGGCCGAATATGAAGTTGGAGATTTGTGGGAAATGTATGTGTCTTGAAGTGTTGGAATGGAGAGGATGCTTTAATTGTGTTATGAACAATTATGTGTTAGAAATTGTGATTTTGGGTTGACTAGGATTTTCGCCATAGTGGTCATTGAGGATTAAGGTTATGTTTCATGCTAAACTTGATAAATCTTGGTGTATGGGTGTTTGAACTAAACTAATGATCAAATAGATGCATAAATACAAAGTAAGAAGAATCGGCTATTGTATGTAATATTATTGCCGAATGTGAAAATACTATACTTGAGTAATGAATGTGATTGGATTATTGATAGTATGGTAATTGCATAAGGCTATTAGCGAATAGCTAAGAACGTAAGGTAGTAAGATAAAAATTTTACTATGTCGTTCGTATGTCATAAGATCATTAAAATGTGGATACCAATATATGTACCAAAGCGGTTGAATGAGCTAATTTATTTGTTTAAGCTCAAGATCCTAAAGGAGAGGCGCCCAACAAGGGAAATCAAGATCATCGAGTAGCCGACTTGGAATTATTTACCGAACACAAGGTAAGTCATTTAGCACATATGTTTGATATTGCTTAAATGATTGGAAAATCTATGCAATTGTGTTTAATGGAATGCTATATATATGTATAAATGAAATTGTATGTGTATGGAATGAGGATAATTGTTGAATGTAAAAGAAATGTGTAGAAAGTTTGCTTTCGGCACTATGTAAAAGGGCAATACGTGTGTATGGTGACGAGATTGGCACTAAGTGTGCGTGCTGGAAATATATGGCACTAAGTGTGCGTGTTGGAAATATATGGCACTAAGTGTGCGTGCTAGAAATATTTGGCACTAAGTGTGCAAGCTGGAAAAATACTGCCTTTGGGTGTGCGAGTTCGAGGGTATGGCTTTGTGTGTGCGAGCTTAAATTACGTGGCACTAAGTGTGCGAAATCGAGTAGTAAGCACTGTGTGTGCGTATCTATATATATGGAGGTGTGTCTCCATTGAATTGAGTATGGACAGCGGATCGGGTAAGTACCTCGAGCTCATGACGAATAGAGAATACGTTCATGCTTGGGGTTGAATTTGGTAAGCCTTAAATCTATGTGATGATTGAAATTGTATGGTTGTGCTGGAAAATGAGTTAATGTGTAAAAATGCTTGATTATCTTGTTGTGTAGAATATGAAATGTGGATGTATGAATTGGTACAAGATTGGACCGAAAGGTCCGAGGTATTATGGTATAGATTCGATATGGACGAGTACCTAGCCTCATTTGTTGTACATGTAGTAGTAACTTTATCAGTGGATTGATGAATGCTTATGACTTACTGAGTTGTAAACTCACTCAGTGTTTTTCTTGTCACCCATTTTAGGTCTCTCGGACTCGTATTGTTTGCATGATCGGGACCGTCGTTGGAGTCATCACACCGCTGAAATCTTGTGGTATTGTTTTTGTTGTTGAAGAACATTTGGCATGTATAGGCTATTATATTTTGTCGAATTGTGGGTTGTAAACTTTAAGCCATGTGAAAATGGCCTATGTGGTCGTCGAGTGGGATGCTAGAACCTATAGCCACGAGTCTAAGAAACTCAAATTTTGATAAGGTGGCCATAATTTGTGTCATGTATGATGGATGATTAAGGCCAAGGAAAAATTCATGAAATTGGCATAGTCTACTGCAGTAACTGTTGCGGACAGCAGCAGTGAGATGAGATTGAAAAATCACTAAAAATAGTAGAAGTAGAATTAAATAGTGAGTAAATTATGGAACTGAACCTTGATGAATCTATTTTTATATGGACGAAACGAAACGACCATATGAGCAGTATACTGAGAAATATTAAAGTTCTCGTGAGACAGGGCCAGAACGGTTTCTGGGTCCCCTGTCGCGACTTTGAAAATTTACCATAAATTATCCAGAAAGAATTAGGAGTCATGCCTTATATGTACAGATTCCATTTTGAGTCTAGTTTCATTAGAAACAAACGGTACCAGTATTAAAGCCCTGTACAGAGAGATATTCAAGTTTTAATGCGCGAAGGTCAGAGCAGTCGATCCCTGTAACATGGGTGACTTTAACTAATAAACTGTACCAATTGGCCCAACAAAAAATTCTAAAAATAAATCCATGGATGGGTATATGAGTATAAATTCAGGGAAAATTTACGAAACCAGTTTCCGAGTTTTGAAACTCGAGATGTGATTTTTAAGGCGACGGTGACGCAGTTTTCCAGCCTGACTGGTAATGTCAAATTGGTTGGTATCTTGAGAGGATTTGGCCGTTAACCCCTCGTGTCCGACACCGGCGTCGGTCACGAATTAGGGGTGTTACATGACACGCCCACGTGAGGAAGTCCAGGCCGTGTTGTTTTCCCAAATGGGTCCATTTTCTCTGTTTTCGGCCCGTTTCTCGCTCTTTTTACTCTCCTATGCTCACCCAAGTATAAAACATGAAATTAAAGATTAGGAGCATCGAATTCACCAAATCTAAGGAGAAATCATTCGTAAATGCGCTAAGCATGGGATAAAAATATGTATAAATTACGGTTGATCAATAATCTCGGTTAATGAATAGTAATTTACGTGAATTAATTGTAAATGTTCTAAAAGTTTCAGTAATGCTCCGTAACCTTGTTCCGGTGATGGATACGGGTTAAGGGGTGTGACAGGGGTGGCTGACTCGAATTGGTAGGATCTATTCCTGGGATATACGACCAAACATCTCCAACATGGTTTTTTCGATCACTGTCAAGTACGGATTGATATGATTGGAGGGATTAGAGGTCGACTATCAAGAAAGCATTCTCAATTTTGGTTTAATGCGAACTGGGTACTTGAAGAAAATTTTGAGGATCAAGTAAAAAATTTTGGGAATCAAATAATAGAAAGATTCCTATTAAGGTACATGATCTAATATCCAACCTAAGCTAGTGGGTGAAAGTGAATTTGTGGGATAAGGATCCCAAAATTTTAACATTGAATGCGAGATTGAGTGAATTATATTTGGTGGCTCGATCATTATATCAGTAAAACACCAGAGGTGATCCTTTCTTCCTCCCGTCAATCACAAGTATGCTTCCATTTACGACTCAATCTCTCTGGCAATCTAATTTACTAGCTCGCACTAGTCTTGATTTACTAGTTCTTCCACTTTCTCTAGAGCCTCTTATATCCAATATTTTGGGGGTTTAATAACTCCTACCCTCGTCTGCCAAAATGTGTACTGCTTCATTAGCTTTCTGAGATACGTGTAAAATTTCTATTTTATCAAACATGCAAATCCTTTATTTTACTTCCTTGACCATATTACTAATGTTCGATTCATCCTCCTCTACGGCCCTTACTCTCTTGATGACAATTAAGGTGTCCCTTTTTACTAAAATTCTCCTAAACCCTAGTTCCTTTGTGAAAATTACAGCTTGCAAACATGCTCGTGCTTTTTCCATGGTTGAGTTTAACACATGCTCATTCGAGTAAGTATACACTGCCATAACTAGGCCCACGCTGTTCCTAATTAAAATCCTCAATACTGATTTATTTGACTGTTGATGAAATGAGGCATCAAAGTTTTCTTTAATGTTATCACCTTTTGGTGGTTCCCATTTACTAACTATAGGGTTTTGCATTGACATTGCTACATCTTCCAATTTCTTCGTCTTTGAAACATAAGCATGGACAAAAGCTAGTACTTCATATGTACATTTCCATGCCCCCTTATGATATACTGTTTAGATCAAAATACACCAAGAGGAGAGGTGAATTGGTGTATCAAAACGTTTTTGGGAAATGATGAAAATAAAATGACTCAAGTATTTATAGTGGTTCGGCCTCAATTGCCTACCTCCACTCCTCAACTAATGATTTCCTAAATCCACTAGATTTGAACCTTTAAGGACAATATTTAACCTTACAAATTCCTTGTAACAGCCCTATTTAGACCCTGTTTGGAACGGTAGTTTCGAGACCACGAATCCGAGTTAGAAAAATATTTTGAAATTATTTTCTATGTTTCTTATGTGTGAATTTATTTATGTGAAATTTTCATACTTTAATTTTATCGTTTGAATACCCGATTAAATAAAAGAAGTTAATCGCGTAAAATGAAAATTTAATGGTTTAATGTGTAAGGACCGAATTGTTTTGTCTTTGTACGTTAAGGTATTTAACATGCAATTTTTCGATGATAATAAGTAATGGACGATAAAGACCTTAAGTTATAATGGTTTTGCATTAATTAATAAAGGTTATATTTGTAAAATGTATAATAACATGTAATAATAAAACATTAAAAAAAGTGTTCATACACTTTGCATGAACGAATATAAAGAAAAGAAAAATAAATAAAGCTTCCATAGGTTCAGCCATTGTTGATAGCTTAATCAAGGTATGTAATTAGGTTTTTTTATAATTTTTACGTTCTTGAGATCGTTGCTAAGTTATCTACAAAGCCCATGCTCGAATTTTTAATTTTGGTGAATATTTTAAGTTATGCCATTGATGAATATTTGAATTTTGTGATGTTAGTTGGTGAAATATGAAAGATATGTTTTGCATTGGAATTTTTGATGATATTGAGTAATTAAGACTAAATTGAAAAAATAATAAATTGAGCGACTAAAATGTGAAATAAATGAAATGTATGGACTTGTATGAACACTAGGAATATTCGGTCTAAGCAAGGTGTGTGAAAATTTTGCATGTTTTGTGTTTTATGCAATTTGGACTAAATTGTAAAAAGTGTAAAATGTTAGGGGTAAAATGGTAATTTTCTATTTATGTGTTTTTGGATGAATTTGATTGAATATATGATTAAATAAGTTTAATTTATATTAATTTAGATCAAGAAAAGAGAAAATCAGATTTGGATCGGGGGAAACCTAAAGTTGTCAACTAGTCGTCCTGTTCCATTTTTCATCATCCGAGGTAAGTTTATAAGCAAATAGACGTTGTTAATTTTAATTAAATGTGAGTTATATATGCTGAAATGAAATATGTGAATATATATATGAGTTAGCTAAATATGTACAAGCTTGGCAGCTATGTTTATGAATTCGTTTTGATTGAGTTATGACGTCCGAAAGCCCCGTATGAACCTTAGGAATAGCTAGGATACATATGTCATGACATAGGATTCCGATATGTGATGTGCGAGTAAGACCATGGCATCGATATATGTGTACGAGTAAAACCACATTTTATACGTTGGCATTGATATGTGACTTCGATATTTGTGTGCGAGTAAGACCACGTTTTATACATGGGCATCGATATGTGACTCCGATATATGTGTGCAAGTAAGACCCTGTTTGGGAAAGTGGCATCGATATGTGATTACATGTAAGACCACGTTTGGGACGTTGGCATTGTACGATATATGTGATTATCTGAGTGTCCTATCCAATTTCAAATGGTTCATTGCGCAACGATAAGTTGTGATCGAATGTGTAAAATGAGCTAAAACGACCAGGTATGAGTTAGCTTATTACCTACTTGAAATAAGGTAAGTAAGTTACTTACTATTTGTTACAAAACATGTATGATGTAAATGGAGAATTTATGTGAATATGGAAAGTGTATTCATCCTTTATAATATATAATGTGAATGTTTTTGAAATAATTCTTGAATATGTGTATATAAGATTAGGTATATTCGGCCAATGTGAAATTTTATATGGAAGTATATGTTATATATATAATTATGATCTTGAAAATAAATGTGAATATGATAGCATAAATTAGTTTGGTTAAGTTGAGTTGATGTTAACATTAAGTTATTTATTTACTTATGACTTACTAAGCTATGATAGCTTATTGTATGTGTTTGTTTGCATTGTTTTATAGATTTTGGAGTCAAGTTACGAGCTCGGGGATCATCGTCAAAGTATATCACACTATCGACTGCATTCAGTATTTTATAAGTTGAATTTTCGAACTTATGGCATGCATAGGCTAGATTCTAATTTGAAATGTTGGATTTTGGTTTTGTATAATTTAAGCCATGTGAAAATGGCTTAACTTCTATGCTTGAATTTGGTTTTGTTTGATTATGGTTAAAGTTCATTTTGGTTATCATGCTATTTGTCATGATGAATGATATTGGTGATATGTGTTTTTGTGCATTGAAGTTGGTTGGTGATTTTTGGATGTGTGCATTTGGTTAATTCAGTTATGATATATGGATATATAAATATGTATGTGAATTCGGTTGATATGCTTAATTAAGGTTTTATTATGTGATTTGGTATTAAGGAATATTTGGTTATATCCAAACATGGTTGGAGTTCATTTTGATATGCATGTTATATGGTATGGTTTATCTTTATAAATGGTTTATATTATTATCGAATTGTTATGAAACAAGTTGGTTTTGAGTTGTATTTTGGTAAATGTATAATATAAGTATTTAACATGATTTGGTATATATATATACATAAGAATATGATGCAATAAGTTTGATATGACATAAAACTTAATAAAATGTATACTTAAATACTTAGTCAAATATATGGTCTTTGAATTAATTAAAAATGTGATCTTTGTTATATTGCTTAATAGCCAATATTAGCATGTTTATATTCGATTATGGTATGTCAAAATGTTAGACAAGCTAAGTTATATATATTTATATGTATATTGATTTAGATATTTGAAATGTATAGACTTGTAAAGTAATTGAATAAAGTTGAAAGTGAATAATTGTTAAACATATTTGTATTCGGCTAAATGCATTGAAAAAAAACCAAATGAATAGTGACTTGTGCATTAGTATATGATGAAAATTATATGAGTTTTTATGTGATGTATAAATGTTCTACTTGATAGTAGATGAATGTCGAGTAGTGTATAGGTTAGTCCTTCAGTTGTGAATATAAATTGATTGAATATGTAAGTAAGGTACAAGTGCCGAATATGATATGGTCAAATTGATATGATTATGTGTACTTGGTTTTGTGAGTTCTATTTATGTTTGATTTTTTTTAGTATGCGATTGAAGTGTATTGTAGTTTGTACGTTTTGTACATTCTATAAGTTGCATTAAAGTTATATTCGACTATATGGTAATAATGATTAAATCGGTTATTTATGTTAATAATTGATTGGTTTAAAAGTTTGTGCAAGTGTATGCATATGATTGTTTGAAATTTGTGTATTGTCTGGTAATACCTCGTAACCCATTTCGGCGATGGATACGGGTTAGGGGTGTTACATTCCTATCTTTTCAAAGTTAAGATAGAACTACTTCTCCTAAAGGTTTGCTATACAAAACCTTAAGTAACACCTCACTAATGAGAGAAAATAATGATGGATAAGATGATACCTCTAAAAGGTAGATAATCAACAATTAAGCAGTCTCATACAAAGTTACAACACTTGAAAGAATGATAGAAAACTTAACCCAAAAGTGGGTACCAAAAATATTTAGTAAAAGATTGAGAAAGATTGAAAATTGAGTTCTTAGAATTTAGGCACTTGGTTTTATATTTTTAATAAGGAGTCTTGACCTTGTATTTAAATCTTCTAATAACCTTGTGGATGTTTGTAGCAATCAGAAACAAAATAGTCATTGCATCCATAAAAATTAGTAATGAATGCAGTCCGCAGCTTTGTTGTATCGGTAGAATGGGACTTGTAAAAGTAGAAGTCCTTTCAAAATATGGTCGTTTGGCTCACTGTATCGGTAGAGGTCCTCTTGTATCGGTAAAATTCTAAGGGTTTCAACTGGTATATGTAGAAGTGCAGGGGAGCCTAAACTTTAGCTACTGCCTTGACTTGTCTTGGTAGAAGTCCTTAAGGTATCGATAGAAATCTAGTTGTATTGATTGATCAGACCAAGGTATCGGTAGAGATTTCATATCAAAACTACCTTGCACACTAGAGTGCATTCTACCGATAGAAGTCCGAGTTGTATTGATAGAACTCCCAGTTCTACCGGTAGAATTCTGTAGCCTTTTCAAGGTCTTTCCATCTTGAGTTCTACCGATACTTGTCCACCTAAGTATTGGTAGAAGTCCTTCAGACTTCAAAAACTCATTAAAAATTAAGTTAATTTAAGGCTTTTTAAATGTTTATCTTGTCCAACACTTTGAAAATAATTTTAAGGACTTATAAACAAATTTTGTAAATTTAAGTAGGGTATTTTTAACATAGTTTTTTTTTATTTCAAAATACTTGAAAAACTAGGGGAATAAGTGCACACTACTTAAACATATGGAGACATAAGAATAATAAAAAAATAGAAACAAAAGAAAAATGAAACGTGTAAACAAGTAGATTGAATAACAAAAAAAAAGACATTAGATTTGAAATAAAACCATCCAAAGGCAACGAAAATAGAAAACATTCCAAAGCAACTAAATATGTAACCAATATAAATATCCCAAATATCCAAAGAAAGATAACCAAACAACCCAAAATAGTGATATAATCCAACCAAAAAGGATATAAAAATCAACCAAGAAGTGAAAGCTTAATTGTCCAATGGCGGGGCAAACCGAGAGACCAACCTATTGATGAAATCATCTAATTGATTATAATGACCATTGAAATGGGCAGTCAATGCATTAAAATGTGCATCAATTTGCAACGACAACCCATTGATCGCCTGGAGTAAATGTGTTGTGCACGGGGACGGCAGAGCAAGGAGAGCTGGATAAGCCTCATGCAGATGCCTAGGAGCATTGGATGTTTGTAAAGTGATCGATGGAACTGTCGAAGCTTGAGCCACTGAGGATTTCTAGTCAAACTTGCGGACATAATTTCCCTTATCGTCAAGCTTCCAATTGCAACTATGTACGGTCAAGATATCGATAAAGGAGTTTATGGAACGACCAAGGTCTACACTTACGTTTATTCTAAGGGTACGAAAGATATGAGAGATGAAAGTACCATAACATAAGGTTTTGTTGCTAGATAGTGATAACATAACAATCTCGAGAAGGTTTAGAAAAATAATGGAGGCTATGTTGAGGGGGTGGTTGATTTTAAAGCACTGCCACATCCAATAATTGGTGTGTTGAAATCCAGAATGTTTATTGGTTGGGGGAATGATCCAAGTGAATATAAGATGGAGGATACAATCATGAAGGTCCATGCCATTACCTATATAATCATTAAGCCTAGTTAAGAAAGTATTATATGGGTTAGTATGATGTCCATCACCCTCATTGGTGATAGAAAGATAAGTAGAGAGGGATTCGACCAAGATAGTGATCTCTTGGCTCATGATTAAAGAAGTAATAGATTGAACTAGGTGGGTGTTCGGGTCGTTGTTAAGTTTGGCGTTGGAGTAAAACGTCTGAACATGGTTGTCATAGCAAGGACCCCAAATTTGGGGACAATCGAGCCAACCCCAATCGCGGAGTTGGTCGAGGTATTTCAAATGAATGGTAGTTGCTAAAAAGTTTAGATCAACGGGACTAGAGATTTGAACTGCACGGGTTGCAAAATAGGAGTTAAATTTTTCAAGGGCATCGCTATTGTAACACCCTTAACCTGTATCTTCACCAGAGTAGGGTTATGAAGTATTACTGTATAATTGGAACATTTAACATACATTATATATATGACCATAAACATATTAAAATCCAATTGTTTACATGCATATCATCCCTAAATCGAGCCTTCGAGGCCTTAAAAATATCTTAGAAACATTTCGGGACTAATTTAAAATCATTTGAAAAGTTTAAGAAAAAGTTGAAAAATTTTGACTACAAGAGTCACACGGCAGTGTGGCTAGGTCGTGTGACTCACACGGCTAAGACACACTGTGTCCCAGCTCGTGTCCGTGCCAGTGTAACTCTCTGACTGAGGTCACACGGCCAAGCCATACGCCCGTGTGCCAGGCCGTGTAACATTTGAAATGGCTTCACACGCCCGTGTGGACAAAAATTCACCTAGAAACAAGCTCTTCCAAAATCAATACAAGTATAACCATTCAACCTTCCTAAGTACATTTCAAAAGGGACCTTAAGCAACATCAAACCTCAATAAAACATGCTCAAAACATATCTAAATAAACATCTCAAATACCTAACCAATGTGCCCTCATTGACACCACATTTAAAACATCCATCCACAACCAATAGACCATGAATTGGAACCTCAAATAAAATTCAAGCAATCAAATAATTGAATATGGTAAAAACATAATCCTATACACATCTTTCTCAAAACAACTACTTTCATTGAACATTATCATAAGAAATAACATATTGGCAAAACCAACCATCACCAAAACATGCTACAAAACACATATTTGTCTATACATATACAAGCTTATAATCACATATTCAAAATATTCAATTTCAAGAACCTAAACACACCTTAGGTACATGCCAAAATTACAAAAGGAGACATCACTAACATTGAGTACAAGATTCCTGAAGGATGCTGAGTCTACTATTTATCTAACCTATGAACATGGAAACCAATTCACATTTAATAGATTTTATTTACTTAACTAACCACAAGAAAAACCAAATAATATGAGCTTATATCTTAAGAAAATAAAAATTTAAATTCTTCTTTAATGATACCTATAACCAACTGTCTTGATAATTCATGTAACATTGCCATGTGGTTTATTAGCTATATGGCACATGGTGCCTAGCGGATAAACCGTAGAGGAGTTTATGACCAGTGCTAGTTGGATTAGTCGATGATATTGAATGTGAGCCTGTAACACCCCGAACCCGAGACCATTGCCGGTGTCGGACACGAGGGGTTAACAAGCCAAGTTCACATGGTTTGCCCACCAATTTGACATTTCCAGTCAGGCTGGAAGACTGCATCACCGTCGCCTTAAAAATCATATCTCGAGTTTCAAAACTCGGAAACTGGTTTCGTAAATTTTCCTGAATTTAGACTCATATATCCATCCATGGATTTATTTCTAGAATTTTGGATGGGCCAATTGGTACAGTTTATTAGTTAAAGTCACCCATGTTACAGGGATCGACTGCTCTGACCTTCACGCGGTATAACTTGAATATCTCTCTGTACAGGATTTAATGCTTGTTTCGTTTGTTTCTAATGAAACTAGACTCAAAATGGAATCTGTACATATAATGTATGTTGCCTAATTCTTTCTGGATAATTTATAGTAAATTTTAAAGTTGCGACAGGGAACCCAGAAACCGTTCTGGCCCTGTCTCACAATAGCATTAATATCTCTTAACATGTAACTCCTATGACCATTTCGTTTCTTCCATATGAAAATAGACTCATCAAGGTTCATTTACATAGCTTATTCACTATTTAATTCCATTTCTACGAATTTTGGTGATTTTTCACATTCACGTCACTGCAGCTGGCAGCATCTGTTTTAAGGTAGGTCTTACCTATTTGGTAGTCTCCATGAACCAACTAGTCTTTGCCATACATAGGTTCATATATGATCATTTTAACCATGCCAATGGCTGATCATATGACCAACATTCCCATTTCCAAGCCATAGCCACATCATGACACCAAATATATACATACAAACCACAATTATTCTAAGTTCATGTTCCTTTTCGAGCCATTTTCGCATGGCCGTATATACTTACATCACCACATATTTAACAAACAAGGGTAGTCCTATACATGCCATTTCAAGTTCAACCAAGAATTTATACCAAAATGGGGCTTGATAGTGTGGATGACTTGACTTCAACGATCCCGAATCCGATTGCTATCGAGCGAAATCTAGAAAACGAGAGCCAAAGCAATGAGTAAGCATTTTATGCTTAGTAAGTCTCAAGGAATATAATCAACTCTAATTACAGCAATACATTCACATAGTTAAATGCATCATTTCATTAATGCGCATTCACATAATCATACTTACTTTACCATCCCAACTCTTATGTTCATACACAAATAACGGCTTCATTAAGGCCGATAACTCGCTCCATCATAGGAGCGGATATTCATACGCTCTTACTCCTAGCGCGCAAAGCACACACCGCACTTACCTTGTCATTGGGAAATTTCACAAGTGCATTAGCTGAAATTTTCCAGCAAGCTTATAATTTTCAAATCACATACCTTCGGAGTTTAACCGGACGTCGCTACTCGTTCAATCGCCTTCGGGACATAGCCCGGTTATGATAACCCGCACCAAGGCCTACGGGACTTAACCCGGATATCACGATTTGCACAAATGCCTTCGGGTCTTAGCCCGGATTTAACAACTTGCACGAATGCCTTCGGGTCTTAGCCCGGATATAGCTACTAGCACAATTGCCTTCGGTCTTAACCGGATATAATTTTCAGCATAATTGTCTTCG